>NW_011494610.1:785659-793467 GCF_000754665.1 Bison bison bison
AGAGAGCATCACTCACTCGGGGTCAGGGGTTGTCTTCAGAGCAGAGACAGAGGGAGTCTGGCTGGCTGGGTGGACATGGCTGGCCTGACACCCGACACGCCTCTTCTTCTGCAAGGATGCTTATGGTCCTGGGGAAGGGATCTCTATGGAGTCAAGGAGGAGGAGAGAGCAGCTGGGAGAGGAGGGCAGTGAGCCACAGAACTCAGGCTCTGCAGCCGTCTCTGGCCTCTGCATCCCTTTCAGGGAGAAAGAGGAGGAATCCAAGGACCGGGGTTCTAGTCCTAACTGGAAGGCTGGGAGACTTTGCCTGAGTCCCTGCTCTTCTCTGGGCCTCTGACTTTCCATCTGTAAAATGACATCTCTGACCTAAGCCACGTAAAAGGACTCCTTGAGTTCCAGGTGATTCAGTCAGCATATGCCCTTCTGCATGGAGTGGTCGGGGTAGGGGTGGGGGGACAGGGAAGATGGTTGGTGCCAAATCCCCCCCTGCCACTCCTCCCTCCAAATGTTGGCTCATCAGCCTTAGAGTTACCTCTGATATCATTGGTGCCAACCCACCCATTTTACAGATAGGAAAACTGATGTCCAGAGGTGGGAGCCAAGATCACACAGTCAGGGAGGGGCAGGGCTGGGCATCCTGATTCCCCAGCCAAGCTCTTCCTGGGTCTGCCCCATCCAAGTTGCAGAGGCAACTTGACTTTAAGGCCACTTTACTTGGGACTGAGGGACCACAGGCACAGGGCTAGGGGTGGGAGAGGAGCAGGGAGTGGGTCCCACCACAGGGGTCATAGCTCTAGCATTTGGCCAGCTTCTCCTATGATTATAACTGTAAATAAGACAGCTGGGAGGACTCCTAGCACGTTAACAGGTTTAACAAGCAGTAATGTGCGACCCACACTACAAATGGATCTTTTAATAATGAATAAGCATTTATTTAACAAGTTGTAACAGTTTTACCACTCTCGGGATCCTCAGAAGTCCAAAGCTCTGGCATCGACTCCTTAGACTGGCTTCCCCTGCTCATATCTTTTGTCCTTTTTTTTTCCTTATTATCTTTCCCTTATTGATTAGTAAGTGTTCTTTGTATATTAAGGCTATTAACCCTTAACCTGCCGTGTGCAGTTTCTCCTAAGTCTGTACATTTTTATTCCTTAGATTGTACAGAAATTTAAACATTTTATGTAGTAAAACCTGTTTTCTGTTAACGTTGAGGCTTCTGAGTTTTGAGAATTGCTTATGATGGATCCTCTGTTGGGGAATTGCAGGGTAAGACCAAGACACAGGCCAGGGTGAAGGTGGGGAGTACGGGGCAGGGTGAAGGTTGATGCTCAGCCAAATTCAAAGACAAGAGCCCTGGCTCTGGGTTACAACCTTGAGTGAATCCCTGTCTCTCTTGGTCTTCAGATGTCTGGTCCATAAAACGAAAGTGCTGAAATAGACAAACTCTCCGCTGCCTCCCACCACAAATGCCCCAAGATTCTATAAGAAGAAGACCTTGTAGGGAACATGCTGCAGAGCATTCTGGGAGGGGTCCCAGCCGTACTGTCTTCTATCTATGCATCTATCTCCCCCACCAGATCGCCAGCCCCTTTGAGAGCAGGAAATCTTTTTATTTGTATCTTTTTATTATGATGTCAAGGCTATGGTTTTTCCTGTGGTCATGTATGGATGTGAGAGTTGGACTGTGAAGAAGGCTGAGCGCCAAAGAATTGATGCTTTTGGACTGTGGTGTTGGAGAAGACTCTTGAGAGTCCCTTGGACTGCAAGGAGATCCAACCAGTCCATTCTAAAGGAGATCAGCCCTGGGATTTCTTTGGAAGGAATGATGCTAAAGCTGAAACTCCAATACTTTGGCCACCTCATGTGAAGAGTTGACTCATTGGAAAAGACTCTGATGCTGGGAGGGATTGGGGGCAGGAGGAGAAGGGGACAACAGAGGATGAGATGGCTGGATGGCATCACTGACTCGATGGACGTGAGTCTGAGTGAACTCTGGGAGTTGGTGATGGACAGGGAGGCCTGGCGTGCTGCGATTCATGGGGTCACAAAGAGTCGGACACGACTGAGCGACTGAACTGAACTGACTGATTATGATGTCTTCAGCACCTTGCAGGAGGCTGCCTGCCCCACCCCTGGGAGAATTTCTCCCAACTGAGTTGTTGATCACACAGACCCTGGCTCCTTTTCATGTCTCTCTCTAGTGAGTAAGAGAGTGGGCTGCCTGAGTTTGGATACTGACTCTCATTTGCTGGCTCTGTGACCTTAGGCAAGTGACTTCACCTCTCTGAGCATCTGTTTCCTCATCTGTAAAATTGAGACAGAGCTTTCCAGAGATGTCATTCAGTTAGCATCAAAGATTGATCCAGGAGTAAGAAACACACAGTCCCTGCACATAGTAGGCATTCAATAAATGTCAGACTTCTCCCATATCTCCATTGCTAACTACAGTGCTTCACATCTTGAGCTGCTAAGAAAGGTTTGATGAGCATCTTAGTTTGGGTTCCTGTGGAAAGAGACCCGAAGAAAAGGATTCAAGGTCAAGTAGTTGACTGGGGTAGGTCATCCCAGGAAGCAGGAGCAGGAGGGTGGGAAGTGACAGGGGAGAAGGGAAAGAGCCAATGAGGGGGTGATGACCAAGCCTTTTACCACTGCGGGCAACTGGAGCTTACCTCCATTAGGGAATTCTGGGAGCCAGCAGGTGGACACTTGAGTATCCATCCCCACAAAGAGCGAGAGAGCTGAGGTACCTAAACTCCAGCTCCAAAGAGTCAGTAATTCAGAGCTACTTTGTGGACGTTATCCCATAGCTCTTCCAGTCTGCCATCTGGGCAGCAAACTAGCTCTGAAGGCCTGAAAAAAGGGGATTTCCCTGGTGGTCCAGTGGCTAAGACTCCTCCCTCTCAATGCAGGGGGCCCGGATTTGATCCCTGTTCAGGGAACTAGGTCCCACATTCTGCAACCAAGAGTTTGCAGCCCACAGACAAATATCTCGCATGCCCCAAGACTTGGTGCAGCCAGATAAATAAATATTAAAAATATGAACAAAACACATATCTTTAAAAAAAAAAAAAAGAGGTTCAGGTGTTGGCAGTTGAAAGTCAGGCAGGTGAGCATGGAATTGCTGACAGCCAGGCAATAGTGGTGGGGTCCCAGTACTTCTTCTGGAAGGGTAGGTGACAATGTCTCAGGTGGGCTGGCCCCATGGGGGTTTAAGGAAAGGATGGGGTGGCTGAAGGCGGTTTAGCAGAACCTGGTTCTTCATCTCTCTCCACTCTGGGCGCCGCCTGAAATTGATAGCTGGTACCAAAGGGCAGAAGTGTCACCTCTCAATAAGATGAAATCTATGTCTCAGGTGGGTGGAGGCGACAGGAAGATTTATCAAGGCCCTGGCAAAATTAACATTTGGATGGGGACAGGGCAAGAGCAGCTTCCAGAGGGGGGTCTCTTTGCATTTATTTAGGCAGGTTCCTGCCAGCTGCTGGAAAAAAGAGGGCTGCCAGGGTCAGCCTTCCAGCTGGCCTCCTCCTGGAGGGAGGCCTGGATGGACAGAAGCAGACACACAGGGCGAAAGGAGACCGGAAAGAGAACCGTCCCCCTGGCCAGAGCAGGGAGGCCGCCAGGAGCCCCGGGGCTGTGTCCCGGCCCTGCCTCCCGGGTCTCAGTTTCCCCACCTGAAACATGAGGGCCTTGCACATGATGCTTTCAGAACTGACAGTCTTGAGACCGTGGAGCAGGCATATGCTACCCCAATAGTTTTGGGAGGCTGGTGTGTGTTCATCCACAAGGATGGCTGCCTTTGCTCAGCACTATGTGCCGGGCACTGCTTTTCTAAATAGCTCTGCAATACACTCGCTTATTAAAGGTAGGCTCTATTATTATCTCCATTTTGCCATTGAACTCAGAGAAGTAAAGTATCGCACAGTGAGTCTGGGGCCAAGTGGAGATGTCAGCCCAGGTCCCCTGGTTCCCAGCCCAGGGCTCCTTCCACTGGTTCCAGTGACTGGTTCCAGGGCCTCCTTCACTGGAATTTCTGTGTCCTGACGTTCCCCTGGCTGGGAAAGCCTGCTATTAAGAGTTCAGGGTCTGGGACTTCCCTGGTGGTTCTGTGGCTAGGACTTCACGCTCCCAATGCAGGGGGGCCGGGTTCGATCCCTGGTCAGGGAACTAGATGCCACAAGCCACAACTACAAGTTTGCATGCTGCTGCTGAAGATCCCACATGCTGTGACTAAAGATCCTGCATGCTGCAAAGAAGAGTGAAGATCTCGCATGCTGCACCCAAATGCTGGCACAGCCAAATAAATATAATTTTTAAAAAGCTCAGGTTCTAGATTCAGACCAACTTGGGTTTGAATCTCAGCTCAACCAAGTCCTTACTGGGAGGCCTTGCACAAAGTGCTTCACAAGAGCCTCCTTTTTTTTGTCTGTGAAATGAGCATGCGAGTGGCATGGCTTATCTGTTGTTGTTCGGTCACTCACTCGTGTCCGACTCTTTGCACCCCTGTGGACTACAGCACAACAGGCATCCCTGTCCTTCACTATCTCCCGGACCTTGCTCAAACTCAGGTCCATTAAGTCGGTGATGCCATCCAATCATCAGGTCCTCTGTCGTCCCCTTCTCCTCCTGCCTTCAATCTTTCCCAGCATCAGGGTCTTCGAATAGGTGGCCAGGGTATTGGAGCTTCAGCATCAGTCCTTCTAATGAATATTCAGGATTGATTTCCTTTAGGATGGACTGGTTTTATCTCCTTGCAGTCCAAGGGACTCTCAAGAGTCCTCTTCTGGCTTATGGGGCTGGCTTATAGAGGAGATAAGGTAACTTATGCAAAGGACCTCATCCCAGGGTCTCTAGGAACAGGATCCAGTACAGGTCAGGATCTTGAGCACCTCTGTGCTTAGGAGGTGAGGCCCGCCCTCCAGCTTAGCCCTTGTATGAGACGAGGGACCTCAGCAGGCCCAGAGGATATTAGGTTTGAGGTCTGAGCCCAAGCATGGAGGAAGGGCAGGTATTGGGCACATGGACCCCTGCCCCACCTCAGACACTAGCATCAAATACACCCTCTGAAAACCCAGCCGTCTGCCTTGGAAATGGCAGCCCGCAACCCCGACAAGGAATAAAACGGAGCTTTCATGGGAGTGACATAATCCTTAAGTTGAAAGTAGGTATGGACTAGGCCTCCATTTCCCCATCTGAAAAATGGGCATAGGGAGTGCCACCCTGACTCTGGCTTTAATTACATGTAACTGGCTTCCCGGTGGCTCCAGTGGTAAAGAACCTGCCTGTCAATGCAGGAGATGTAAGAGACGCAGGTTCGATCCCTGGGTAGGGAAGAAACCCTGGATCTCTCTTGCCTGGAGAATCCCATGGACAGAGGAATCTGGCGGGCTACAGTCCATGGGGTCGCAAAGAGTTGGACAGGACTGAAGCGACTTAGCACGGACACATGAGCTTTTAAACCCGGGACTCCAGACATGTGAGAAACATAAAATATTCATTGTGGGTGCCATCCAGACTCTGAACAGATTATTGAATGCCTCCGTGCCTCAGTTTACTCATCTGTACAATGGAATATACTTAGCACATCGGGTTGTTGTTGAAATTAGAGGTGTGCTGTCATAGAGCACTTTGAACAGAACCTGGTACCTAGGAAGTGCTGTGTAAGAGATGTTTGTTTTTGTTGTCATCTTCATCATCATCTAAGATGAGGGGTGCGAGGGTCCAGAGAGGGACAGAGGCTTGCTCAAGGCCACACAGCAGTCAGGATATAACCAGGGGTCTGGACTCCGAGGTCACAGCCATCCATACTGAGCCCAGGCCCAGCCCAGGTCCCCAGCATCCCTCCCCTAGCTGGGGCTGCCCCACCCCCACCTACCCCCTCTTGCCCAGGAGTGAGAGGAGGCCCAAATCCAATTAGCCTGGGAGCCTCCTGCCGAGCATCGCCCCTTTAATATAGCTGGAAAAGCTGCAGAGATAAATGGGAAATTAGAATTCTGCTGGGGTCCCTGAGACCCGCAGCCTGCCCTGAGCTGGGGCTGTAGCGTGTCTCCTAGGGACCAACGGGCTTCCTGAGTCTTCACGGAGGGGCTGCCCCCAGAGGTGCTGCTGAGGGGCTGGTTTGGCATCTTAGCTGGCCTGCCAGCATCTCCCGCCTCTGCCTTCCCATGGACCATCCTCCTTTCCTACTGCCATTACCCCACTCCCTTCCCATCCCCCAGGCCTAGAAATCACCACTCCCCTCCCGATCGCCCCTCCCCTTTTCCTAGTCAGCCCCCTCCCTTCTCAGGACCTAAGGGCAGTGTCTGGGGGGGAGCTGGGGAGGGCATCAGGCCAGGGTCTGCCCCTCAGTTCCTGAGGTGCCCTTCCCCTTCTCCCACTTCCTCAGCCCTAACCAAGCCCTTCCTTCCCTCCTTTCCAGGACGTGGACCCCTGGAGGGAGGAGCTGGGGCCTGGGCCTCCACTGACTCTGGGGCTGAGGCCTCTGCTGGGCTGGGGGTTCAGCCACCTGTGGGGCTGGGGTCAGGCCTGCAGGGAGCGGGGATGACTCTAGCTGCCTTCAAAATGGGTGGTCTGCTGCAGGGGCTCCCCTGAAGGTCCCACAAATGGGAGACCTGCAGCCTCCCTCTCTAGAGGAGTGTGGGTTGTCACAAGAAGTCCCTGGTCATCACCGCTGTCTTCCCATGGGCTTCTACAGCTCCCAGCCCCATGCAGGCCTCAGTTTCCCCTTCTGTCCAGTGGGAAGGGGTTGATATCCCATGGAGACCTAGGATCGGCCACTGGAGGCCCAGATCCTGGGCAGCAAGCGACCCCCCACCATCAACCCAGCTCTGCCCCTGCCTCCCCCACTCCCTCCCCCTAGGGACACATTTGCTGCTGGGAAAGTTAATCCATTACAGTTTAAAGGCTCCGTTCCTCGCTGGCAGTAAATTACCTACTTTGCATTTTGCAGCAACAACTTAACGGTATTAATTTATTGTGCTCTGTCTTTAACAAACATCATTATCATATTGCCAGCCAGGATTATGTAAATGGGAGGGACAAGGGAGAAAGAGGCCAGTTCTCATCCCCAAAGTCACCTTGATTTATTAACTCTGGGGCCCGGCAATTGGCCAGACCCGGGAGGCCCAGGTGAACAGGGAGGCTAGGAGGGCCAGTGGGGGCACCCAGAGGAGGTCCCCCTGCGAGGGAGGGACTGGCTGGGATTAGAGGGATTTGCTTGCCATGTGACTCTGGACAAGTCTACTCCCTCTCTGGGCCTTGGTTTTCCCACCTGTAAGATGGGGCTTGGATTAAGAGGGGGTGGGAGTTGATCCAACAACACATTCTGAATGACCCTAAAGATGGGGTGTGTGTGTGTGTGTGTGTGTGTGTGTGTGTGTGTGTGTGCGCTTGGTGGGGGGATGGGCTGGATGGGGAAAGGTCAAGGACCATGTGATCCTGGACTGGGGTCCTCCCACTGCTGCGTTCCCTGGCTCCTCACCAGACCAGTGATGGATGGATACCTGGTGGAAGGGAAGATGGGTGAGCTGAGGTGAGAGGGATGTGAGGGAGACACAGCTGGGAAGGGGGAGCCAGGACGCACCAGCTCAGCTGCGGGGCAGCAGCATTGAGCTTCTGGCTTGCCCTCGGGCCTGGGGGCTGGGCTGGGCTGTACCATGGGGGCTCTAGAGGGTTATGTACCGGGTCTCAGCCCTCCTGCCCAGACACCTGGAGTCCCTCCTGAGTTTCCTGGGCTCTGAGCTCCCATGGGATGCTCCAGGTCGGCCTGTCTGGGGAGCTGGAGGCGGCTGGGGTCTCACTCTCCTTGCCTC
>NW_011494610.1:793567-811643 GCF_000754665.1 Bison bison bison
CTCCTTGCCTCACCTCCTGCCCGGGGTGAGTGCCGCCTGATTACACAGCTGGCTGCCCCTGGCCGCCCGCCACCCATTCCCCACCACCTGCAGCCAGGCTCTGCCAGGAACACACTCGGGCTGCTTCCAAGCACCCATGGGCTCCAGCCCAGGGTTCTGCCCCGGCCACCATGGCCCTGCCCTGGACCCTACGGAGGCACCAAGGTGGGGGCTGGGGGGGCCAGCAGGAAGAAGAAGGCCCCAACCCACCCGCTGGGTGCAGAGGCAGGTGCAGAAACAGCAGGGAGGGGGGCGCCCTCCTGTGAGCTGAGGTCACAGTCACCCCCATCTTCTCTGTCTCTTCCTTGTTCCCACCTCTGCATGGCCCCCAGGGGGGTGGGGTCCCTGCCTGCCCCACTCTCATGTCTCTTGGTCTCTCCCAACAGGGCTTTCAGAGATGGGGGTTGGGGTGGGGAGGGAACTAGGAGCCAAGGGAGGGGAGGCAGGAGAGGGAGGAGGCAATTCAATTTCCAGAGTTGGTCCTGTCAATTCAGGTCATGGCGTGATAAGAAAGTCATTTCTGTGATAGGTTTCTAATCCACACCCTCCTGCCTCTGCATCCTGGCACCCTGAGGCTCCCTCCTCCCTCTGCCAGAGCCAGAGGATGGAAGGGACCCCTGTTGCCCAACAGAGAGGGGCCGTACTTGCTGCAAACAAACCAGGCTGAGGAGCGTCCGCATAGCTGGGGTGAACGCCTGGGATGCCCCTGTGGGCAAAAGAAGCAAACCCAGAAGGCTCCGTGATTCCCAGCCACCTGGGATGAGCAGCCCCTCAGCTCCCTGTGATTCACAAGGGTGTACACAGTTGTGACATATTTGCTTCTCAACATCAGCCCTTGAGTTAAGGAGGGAGCATGCCCATTCTGCAGATGGGGAGACTGAGGCTTGGAGAGAGTTGATGATCTGAACAGTGAGATGGGTAGAGAGAAGTGCAAGTTGAAGTGTACAGGGTAGGAGCTGAGCTGCTGAGGTGGTGGGGGACATGAGGGAAAGAGAGGGAGTGGGGTGGGCAGGGAGTGGGAGCCTGCCCCTCCAGGCAAGGAGAAGAGCCCCTCCCTCACCCTAAGCCCTCCTCCAACCCACCTGGACCTGGGCTGGCTAGATAGATGAGGTGGGGGGAGGATGTGCCAGGGACATGCCTTCTGCAGCCAGCAGGTGCCAACCTCAGACCTTAAAAGGAGCAGCCCAATGGCGCCCAGCCAGCCCCAGGGCAGCTCAGGGCCATGGGAGTGGCCTCAGGATGGAGTCACTGCTGGCTGGGCGGGTAGCCCGAGGGCTGGAGAACAGGGAGAGATGGGGACAGGGAGGAAGAGGGTTCCTGGGAGTGTGGTCAGGAAGCCACTGCAGCTGGCAGCAGGAGCCCTGGGCAGGGCGGGCCCGGCCACACCCCTAACCCCTTCCTGAGACACCCACCTGAGTCCTGACACAAAAAGCATCTCTCACCTCTCCCAGGGTCCTGCTGAGGGACCCAGTTTTTCCCTGGTTTTCTCTACAGACCCCCTTTGCAAACTTCCTGGGGACCGGGGACAGGGACTCCAGCTGGGCGTGGGGCTGGGCCAGACCTTCTTGTTGCTTGATTCCTAGTGGCTCCGGGGGAGTGGAGGTAGATGGAGTGCAGCTGGGTGGTCCTCAGTCTGCTCGCTCCCCACTCCTGGCCCCCTTGATCCACCCCACTCAGGGGTTTAAAGGGAGGAGAAGGGGCAGGGTGCACCTCCTGTTTGCTCCCCCTAGGAGGTTTGCTGGAGAACTGGAGAGGGATACAGAGCAAGGAAGGATCTTTAATCCTGTTTGTCTCCCTCTGCCTGCCCCCCTCCCCCGGCTGACTCCAAAAGGGCTGGTGAGAGGGAGGAGGAGGCATGGCGATGAAGCTGGGCAGCATCCCTCATCCCCTCTGACCTGGCCCAGGCTGGCCCTGAGTTTGATGGGGGTGGGGGATGGGGTGGCAGAAACCAGGCTGGGCCCAGCAGGCCAGGGGAGGCTCCCCAGAACAGCTGGGGCTGCGCAGGGCTGGGGGTGGTGGCAGTGAGTGGGGACTTGCTTTTGCAGGCAAGCTAATCTCATTTGGCTGCTGCAGCCTGCAGACCGGGGCCTGCATGCTAAGTGGCCAGAGGCAGCAGAGGGACTCAGGACAGGCCGGGGAGAGGGGACTGGACACCAGGCACACCCACGGGGATCCGGAGGGCAGCACTGTCTCTGATGAGGTGCCAGGCTGGGCAGTGGCCAAGGGGCAGTGAGCAGGACCATGTGTCCTACGCTGTCAGAGGCTCCTCACTACAGGGGGGACCCGAGTGAAGATGGGGGAGCACCCGGGTCATCCGGCTCCTCTCTCAGTTCCGTCCTCCCCGCACCTAGCCCTCCTCCTGGCGGTCCCAGGCGTGGAGTTTGACCGATCTGTGAGTGCGCAGCACCATCCGGGTAGCAGACATCTGGAGAGCGAGCTGGTCCTGCTTGCCAGGAAACTGAGTGGAGGGAGGGACCTGCGGGCGCAGACGTGAGGGAAAGAAAGGGGAGGCGGGGGCTGGGGAAGCCTGCTGCAAGTGAAGAGGGGAGAGAAGAAGACTGGGGTGGGCGAGAAGCCTTGAACTCAGCGCCCTGCTCAGTCGCCCCGTGCTCTGCTCCTCCAGCAGCTTGTTTGGAGGAAGGGCCAGCGAGTCCAGAAAGAACTCTGGCAGCTAAAAGATGATGAGAACTCTGGTGAAATGCTCTGCACCGGTCTTTAGCTCAGACAGGGAGGGATGGAAATCCCAGGAGTGTGGGGACCTGGGTTGGTGCTAGGCTGGGAGGCAGGGTCTCCTGACTGCAGCACACACTCCGGAGCCTCGTCACCACCCCTTAGGCTACCAGTACCTTCAGGCCCCTGAGAGAGCCCGGGAGGCACACAGGGATCTGTGGTGCACTGACTGCATCTCTGCAAGAGACGGAGAGCTGTTGATGAGCACCCGGATGCTCACCATCTGAAAGTCTGGGGGGCCCTTCCAGGAGTGCTCTGTGACTCAGCTTCTCCATGTGGGCCCGAGGGGCTGCTGATGAAACAAGACGACGCATGTCCAGCGTCTGGCCCCCGTGTCCAGGGTAAAAAGGAAGCCTTGTTATCACTTTGCGGCATCACAACCAGCATCTGGGAGGCACCCCTCACGGTACTCAGAGCACCACAATGCCCCGCCATGGGAGTCGGATGGGCCGTAAGAAAGTGGCTCTGGGGCGCCCTGGTGGCTCAGTGGTAAAGAATCTTCCTGCCAGTGCAGGAGACACAGGTTTGATTCCTGATCTGGGAAGATTCCACATGCCACGAAGCAGCTAACCCTTTGTGCCACAACTATTGAGCCTGTGCTCTAGTGCCCCGGAGCTGCAGCTACTGAGTCCACGAGCTGCCACTACTGAAGCCCTCGCATCCTAGAGCCCGCGCTCCGCAACCAGAGAAGCCACCACAGTGAGAAGCTCGTGTACCGCACCTAGAAAGTGGCCCTCGCAGCAACCAAGATCTGGTGCAGCCCCAAATAATACAATAATTTTTTTTTTAAAAAAAGAAAGAAAATGGATTTGCCCTCCCTTGCTCTGTGGCTGTGGGCAAATATCTTTACGTCCCTGAAGCCCAGATTCTCTATTTGTAAAGAGGGAAAAGATTACTCACCTCACAGAAACGCTGTGCTTAGTGGCTCAGTTGTGTCTGACTCTTTGCGACCCCAAGGACTGCAGCCCTCCAGGCTCTTCTGTCTATAGGATTCTCCAAGCAAGAATACTGGAGTGGGTTGCTATGCTCTCCAGGGGCTCTTCCCAACCCAGGGATCAAACCCAGGTCTCTCATATTGCACGGGGATTCTTTACCATCTGAGCCACCAGGGAAGCCTGAAATGTTGCAAAGAGCTAAATAAGACTATAAAGATAAACATGAATAAGGGACAAATATAGACAGAGACAATGTCTGGTATGCCTCAGGTGCTTGAAATGTCTGTTCCTTCCTATATGAGTTCCATGTCCAATGCTAACTCTCACGGGGTACAGGGAGGTCCAGATGAGGGTAAAGGCTCACTCAGAACCCAGGGCTGGAACAAAGATCTCTGACACCTGTGGGAAGAACACAAGAAACAGAATCTCTGGACTTCAGATCTGCAGCTGTAAGAAGAGAGGGTTGGATTGATCTCTGGTTTCCAGCTTGTCTCTGGGCTCTTAGGGGCCACAGTTGGGGTCCATGTCAAGTTCATAGGTCTCCAGGCTCGTCTTTCCTAATTCACCCAGACCACCTCCCTTTCACTGCCTGAGGGTTAACAGAAGACTCTTTGAAAGAGTTGTAAGGGCTGCTAAGCCCCAAATGTGTGAAAGCCTCTGACTTGTTCATCTTCAAAGGTCCTAGCAGCTCGGGCCCTCTGGGACGGACATCCCTCACCACACCCCTGCCCGGCAAACCCTCTTTATCCCTGCCTGGCTCCAGGTTGGCTCACCTGCAGGGCAGGAGATGAGTGATCCCACCCCAACCCCAGCCAGCTGGAGCCCGGGGCCTTGGACGCTGGCTCCGCTGGCAGTTTAAAGTCCCCCTGGTTGTCTAATTTAATCACAGCTGTGTGCACGGCGACTCTATAAATAATTTTTAGTGCGACATAACCATTATTTCACTAATTGCTTCACGCACACCCCTGGCCTGTGAGATAAATTAAAGTTTGCTGAGTCAGCACCTTTGGCCAATGCCTCTTTGGGGCTTGGGTAGCTCAGCCCAATAATGGCTGTTCCCGTATCAGCTTCAGCTCGCACCCTAAGGGGAGAGTGCAGCTCTCATGAAGGGGACAAGGGTGGAAGGAAAGAAGGGGAAGGAGGAGAAAAAGGCTAGTAAGGGTTGCCATGTACAGTTGCACAGTTTGTAACCTGTACAAGGATACTTGGCCAAGGAAGCTAGTGGGGGCTAAAATTCAGCCCATGCGATGCTTTATCCATCTGTGTGCCATCATATGGAATTTTGTGGATTCAAGAGAAAGAGGCACCTTTCTGTAATCTATGTAAAAGCACTTGCTTAGACTGCTGCTGCTGCTGCTGCTAAGTCGCTTCAGTCATGTCCGACTCTGTGCGACCCCATAGATGGCAGCCTACTAGGCTCCTCCGTCCCTGGGATTCTCCAGGCAAGAACACTGGAGTGGGTTGCCATTTCCTTCTCCAATGTGTGAAAGTGAAAAGTGAAAGTGAAGTCACTCAGTTGTGTCCAACTCTTAGCGACCCCATGGACTGTAGCCCACCAGGCTCCTCCATCCATGGGATTTCCCAGGCAAGAGTACTGGAGTGGGGTGCCATTGCCTTCTCCGTTGCTTAGACTAGTAGACTCCAACTATACCCACCAGCAAGTTGTCAGAGCCACCCCTGTCAGAGGGGAAGCAAAGTAACATATGCCCTAAGGACACCTCTCACATTATCAGTAGAGTAGAAACCTGGATTCAAGGTCTGGTGCTGAGTGACCTTGGGCAAGTCACTTCCCCTCTTCTGGGTTATAATGTTTCCACAGTTTACCAAGCACTAATCACATCTAAGGCTGGGCTTCAGACCAAGTCACTGGCTCCAGAACCCCCATGCGATTTCCCACTGCTTGCATATTCCCAAAATAGTGGGTATGGGTTGAAAAAAAAAAGCCATTCACGTGGTTAAGCATGTCTGGTTAGCATCAAGTTAAATAGGGTTCTTTTCTGCAGGATTTTTCAGGGACGTGGAGTACATACGATACAGAGCAGGGTGACTCAGAGAGGGTGAGAGATGTGCAGCTTTTCCCGAAGGCCTCTGGCCACAAAACCCTTTATTTTAGGACTCATGTCGATGCTAAGATCCTGGTGCAAATCTCTGGGCTTGTTAACAAGTGAATTTCAACCCTGAGGGCAGAGAAGACTTCCATTCCTGCTCACTGCCCAAGGTTGGCACACAAAGCTGTGACTCTGGACTCAGAGGGCTTCCCCATCTGTCATCCGTGAGCAGACCCGGGTCTTCCCTGGGATTGGTGCAGCCTCGGAAGAGATCTCTGTGTCCTTTGCCACCAGGGTCCAAGTTCCTCGAGGGCGGAAGTCCTATCTGTTCCTTTATCTTTGGGTCTTAGCTCAGGGACTCTCCGTTGAACGGATGAATACCTAAGCAGCTGAGCGGGAATGAGACGCAGGCTGAGATACCTGGCTTCGTGTCCATCCCGAAGTCTCACCGGCTGTGCGACCTTTGAGCAGATTGTTTCCCTGAGTCCATCTCCACGTGAGCTCTTGTGCCCCCGTTTGTCAAATGAGCATCAAACTCTCAGTCCTGCTCCTCGTGAAGGGCGGAAGTGAAGCTCCAGTGAAATCATGGGGGTGAAAGAGTGCTTTAGAAAGTGTAGACCTCTGGACAGAAGCGGGGGATTATTCCTCTTGGTTCTCCCCATCCTTGCCTAGCACGGGGTTGGGGCTGTGATCATGTATTCATGGGCTCTGCTGCGACATCATTTGTATCCAGCACTCCTCACTGCACTAGGAAGGTTCCAGCCTTGTTTTCTGATGAGAACAGTGATGTTCAGTGGATTTGAACCCAGATCTGCCTAACTCCAGAACTTGCTTTTTCTCTCCACCAAGGACTTGTTTCCTCTGGTGCCTGCCTTCCCTCATCCAGCCCCCCATTTATGGGCTGGATGATAAAGTGGCTCGTTCAGGAAAGCGAGGAGTGAGGGACTAGGGTCCATCGTCCGGCATTGCTACGTGTTAACAGTGACAGTGGTCTGTTGAGTGTCAGTCACACACCTGGCATGGAGCTGGCTGCTTTAGATCCATCACTTTCCCTGCTGACTCCTCAACCGTCCCTCCCCATTTTCAAGCTGCAGAGACAGAGGTGTAGAATGTTTATGTGACCTGTTCAGCTGCATGCAATTAAGGAGCAAGAGGCTGAAGGAGGGCTGATTCCAGAAGTTTGTCCTTTCCCGGGATTCTCAAGTTGCTACAAAACCCCTGGTTCCGAATAGCCAGCTGCTGTCTGTGAAGTGGCTGCTGACATTCACCGCTGGTGCCAAGTGGCTGATGCCGGCGCCTCTCTCCCATGCCTTCCTCGGGAAGGCAGCCTGGGCCATCTCTCATCTCCCCAGTCTGCATCCTTCCTTCCAGGGTGAGTCCATCACCACCGGTCACAGCCATGCCCCTGAGTGTGGTGTTCAAGGTCCCTCAGCTCTGCCTCCAGCATCCCTGTCTCTTTAGCCTCATCCCTTGCTTGTTTTATTTATTTAAAAATACATAGGTATTGATCCCTTATGTGCCTGGCAGTGCTCTAAGTCCTGGAGATACAGCAGTAGAACAGATAAAACCCCTGCCCTCCTGGACAGACCTGACAGTCAGCAAGTTATTAATAAATAAATATGTAGTGTCAACAGAGAGAGGGGCTTTCAAGAAAACCAAAATCAAAACAAACCAGACTCCTCCAAGGGAGCTACAGACAGAATTCAGGGGGTCAGTGAAATCAAAAGGGGGAGATTTACATTTTTATTTCACTCGTTTCATGAAATATAGCATTTCTCCTCGATTATAAATGTGGGCAACACACCGTGTAGTACTGGCAATGCTGTGACTTTGTCACCAGCAGAAATCAGATTATTTCCTATCACATTACAGCGGTTGCAGACATTTTAAAATATCATTGACACTCATCAGCGCTTCAAAATTGTGGGAGTTAATAGAGGTGTCGCTAGATCTTGTTATCTAGTGCGTTAATAGAGAAGCACCTATAGGGCTGTATCACACATTTGTTTTGTAAATATTTTGAAAACTCGATTTCACTATGCTAAGTCACTTCAGTTGTGTTTGACTCTGCAACCCTATGGACTGTAGCCCACCAGGTTCCTCTGTCCATGGGATTCTCCAGGCAAGAATACTGGAGTGGGTTGCCATGCCCTCCTTCAAGGGATCTCTCCAACCGAGGGGTTGAACCTGCACCTCTTCTGTCTCCTGCATTTGCAGGCGGGTTCTTTACCACTAGCGCCTCCCTATTTCAGTATAATTGGCTTCTTTTGTAATTCTATGTATCTTCTATGTATTTAAAAAGGCTATTTGGGGAAGGAGTCCATAGGCTTCACCAGAGGCCCAGGGGTCTGTGGCCCTAAATGGGTGAAATCCTGGAGTGGAGAGTGATGGAAAGGAAAGTGCCTCCTCTCTGTTCGTTTTTCCCAACTCTGGTATCATTGAGGGTTGAACCCCTATCAAACTCGTCAAAGAAAAAGAAAACCTTTATGGACTCAAGCCATTGTCATTAGATCTCTGTTATTAGCAGTGAAATAAGACGCCACAACCCAACTACCTGTCTCCATCTGAAGAACACAGGCCAACGGGTCTGATGCTGGGTCTCCATGTTTCTCTCAAGGAACTCCTGGTCGGGGAACTCAGACACCTGGGGGAAAAGGGAGCTAACAGTACAAGAGCTACACCCACCCATCCAACCATCCATCCATCCATCCACCCACCCATCCATCCAACTACCCATCAGTCCATCCCTCTATCCATCCATCCATCCCTCTGTCCATCCAGTCATCCATCCATCCACCCACCCATCCATCCAATTACCCATCAGTCCATCCCTCTATCCATCCATCCATCCCTCTGTCCATCCAGTCATCCATCTATCCACCCACCCATCCATCCTCCAGCCATCCACCCACGCATGCAATACCCAACCCTCCATCCATCCATCCCTCTGTTTGTATGTCCAGCTATTTGACAAACTTTTATCAAGCATCTATGTATTCTGGGCCTTGTGCTAGACACAGGAGCTAGAGATGTGACTGATATATTTTGTGTGATGCCCATTTGCCTCTATATGAGTAGGACCTCTCTGGAAGGAAACATCAGAAGAAAACCATGGCTGTCCCCATAGAGGGAGACACAGCAGCAGTAGACATGGGTACTCATTCCTTTTGAACTTTGAATTTTGCATCGTATGTATGTATTCACCATCTAAACAGTTTTAATTAAAAATATATGTTTGTCTCATCTAAATTGTCAGAATTTGCCTTGCTCCTGAAAGGATTTGAGGCAGCTTACAAGAATACACAGAGATGAATAGATGCGCCTCTGTTGTCAGGGAGTTGACATGGGGAAGAGAGACCCGTAAACAATTCCAAAACAGTGTCACTCAAAGGGTAGAGGGGCACAGGGCTACACTCAGCCCCGGCTCCTGAGCAATGACCTGGCATAAGAGTCACCTTGGTTTTGCCCAGGCTGGGCCTGAGGACCGAGATGCCCACCTCTGGGTTATATGGCCGGGACTCCTCCCGCCCCTACTCCACCAAGTTCAGGCACTTCTGTGAGCTGACTTCTAAGTCACGGAGCCAAACTCATGTCCATATCCCAGGTCGGGTGGCTGACAAAGCAGCCCGTGGAGTAGGGGAGCAGGGATCCTCCTTGCTGGCCTGTTACTTGTATGTTTATTCCACACGAGGCCCCTGGGCCGGGGGGTGAACACACAGAACAGGAGGGAATTATCTCCCAGGTCCTGATGTTCAGCAAGGCCAGGACCCCTCCCACAGCCCCCGATTGGGAAGACAGGGCTGGGGGCTGACGGAAGACAGGAGCCAGGATTGCATGGCTGGCCGGGCCAGGGGAGAGAGAGGAAGAAAGAGAGGGAGAGAGGACCGACCTGGCTGCTTGGACGATTCGGGTCTTTTCAGAACAACCCTTTGAAATTGAGCAAGAATAACTTTAAACAATAAGATGCTTCTCTCTCCCCCTCGGCTGTTGCCCAGGCAACGCCAGAGTGCTCAACAACTGTTTAGTTTTTTAAGAAACCAAATCTCCCTCCCTTTGGTCAGCTACCGCCAGGAAGATGAAGAGGCGGTGAAGGCGGCCCTCGTGGCCCATTGTGTGGGGACCTGGGTCAGCCGCCCGCAGCAATGACATTTAAATCTAACACCACGTATTATAGATGAACCTGGAGCCGCACTCCTCAAGCTCCTGCCGGGACTTCTTGCCCCTGTGTGTGGCTCTGGCAGTTTGGAGGTGGGGTCACAGAAGAGAGGCTGACCTTCGCCTGCAAGGCAATTCGTGGCCTGAGTGGGTTTCAGGAGGCCACCTGTCCCCAACCCTCTGCATCACTTGTCCCAGGAGAATCCTCATCAGGCCAGGGGACAGAGCATCTGTGGGGTTTTAACCTCGAGTATTTAACCTCGGCACGCATGCTCAGGCCTCAGTCCTGCCTAACTCTTTGTGACCTCCTGGACTGTAGCCTGCCAGTTTCCTCTGTCTGTGGAATTTTTCAGGCAAGCCTACTGGAATGGGTTGCCATTTTCTCCCCCAGGGGATCTTCCTAATCCAGGGATCAAGCCCGCATCTCCTGTGTCTCCTGCAATGGCAGGCAGATTCTTTACCACTTAGATACCTGGGAAGCCTGTTTAACCTCGGAGGCTCTCCAAAAATCTCCACCGTTGAGCAGAGAACACCAGCAGCTCGGTTCTTTCACAATTTCCTGCTTGAAGGCAGTTGGATGCCATCATCTCCATGGGGGCCTCCAACAACCCAGGGAGGGAGGGGTTTTGTGAGTCCAGGTGCAGGGAGCTCTCAGAGAAGGCTAAGGGGTGTCAGGCGCTTTCAAGCATAAATCCTTATGACCGTGCAAGGAGGCAGGTGCTACCAGGAGCCCATTTTGCCCAAAATGGAAGCTGGGGCCGCAGGGATGCACGTGACAGCTAGTGGGTGTGGTGGGATTTGAACCCAGGCCGGCCCAGCAACAGCGTCTGCGCTCCTGTGTCTCAGCCTGGGCTGCCTCGGCAGGGCTCTGCATCAAGGCAGGGACACATCTTCCCTGGCTGCTGGGACTTGGCCAGTGTGCCTTTCTGGAGGAGAGACTGGCGCCTGGCTTTGGCTCCACAGAAGGGAAGTGATGAGTGCTGGCCACATGAAGTTCTGGGTCCAGCATCCTCGAAGAAGTCAAAACAAAGATTTAAAACCTCACTTTGCTCATCTGTAAAATGGCCGTGCAGTTGTAGAAATAATAATAGTAGCTGCCCCTTAGAGAGAACTTACTATGTATTCAGCAGGATTCAAAGTATGTCACATCTATTACTTCACTTAATCATCACGGTAACTCCAGAAGCAGGTAGTATTATGATCTTCATTTTCACGTGAAGAAATGGAGACCCAGGGAGGCACAGTCACTGACCCAAAGGCACAGCTGAACCTGAGAACCAATCGACATAAACCCCGGCCGGGGCGGGGTTGGGGGGGGTGTCGGAGGGGGTGCGGGGACACTCCTGGCACGTAGTAGATACAAAGCAGAGGCTTGCTTTCATTTCCCAGGAAGATAAACAGAGGGGCTTCTGTCTCTGGGGTAACAAAACATGGGAGAAAGTTAAATTTAGAAAAGCTAAACCAGGTTAGCACAAGCCCCTTCTTCAGCTCAGCCGCAAAATCAGGATGGGAAATTGGCTTCAGCCACAACAAAAACCTAGCCGGGGAAGCCTGACACCGCTGAGACGAGAAAGACGGCGTTGGGGAGGGAGCCCGCGGCGGGAACGCCGGGACCCGCTCCTCCCTGCCTGGGACAGGGGGCCCTGCCCCGGACCGGAGTCCCTGGGGGCCCGCGCCGAGTCCCGGGAAGTGACAAGGACACAGGCCGATGACAACCGCCAGGGCATCACATCCCCAGGCCGACAGGTCTCGCCACACCCAGCTCAGGCCCTTCCACTTAGGAAACCGGAGTATGTTCATCCGCCGCTTCCCACCTCCACCCAGGGAAGGTCCCCTCCTCCGCCCACCCCGTCGTTTAGCGCCGCTAAATGGCCAGCCAGGGGGTGCGGCGACAGAGGGGGTAATGAACTCCCATTGGCTTCTTTCACGAGATCGCTGCCTTAATTTACGAGGCCTGAGTGAGCCTCATTTCCCCAGTGCGCACTGAGTAATTAACTATTAATAAAAGCATTACTGAGTTAACCACGGGGGCATGTTTAATTCATGGGGCAGCCCTGGAACAGGACGGAGGCTTTGGCTCAGTGGGGGATTCCTCCCAGAGCAAAACATGGCCAGCGGGATGCGGTTGCCCCAGGCCCTTGGTCCCCCTGCGGCCGGCAATTCTTCCGGTGGCTAACCAGAAGGGCGGAATCCCAGGAGGTGGGTGAGGCTCCTGGCATCCTAGTAGAGGGCTGCAGAGCAGAGAAGTGGAAAAGAGAGCGCTGGGAGGTGTCAGATCTGCTGTGAGGGCTCCTGGCTATGCTTGGGGGCGAGGGAGGTGAGTGACCTTGGGCTGGTGACCTGGCTCCTGGAGCCTGTTTCTCCTCTGCAAAGTGGGGCGACTGGTACCACCGACCTCCCAGGGATGGACTGCAAAGGCGAAAGACGGGAAAGGACGTGGTAAATGACCAGATGCCCTTCGCTTGGGTGGGGTTATCTTTAGGACTTCCCCCACCCTCCCACCTGGAGGTAAAGTGTTGGTGGCGTGGAGAAGAGATACCTACCTGTTCAAGAACAACATGAGTAATTCCTATCAAGACACCTCCTGGGAACCTGGGAGCTTTCTAAAGGAGAAGACCCCCCCCCCCCACCTTACCTGTGTGCACTTGTGACCTGCCATGGTGAGCTAATTCCCGTGGGGGCGAAACGCACTGTCCCCACGTTCGCTCACAACTGTGCCTGCGTCTGCTCTTGCCCCTGCCTGGTATGCCTGTCTCCTTCCGTCTGCTTGGCAACTCCTATCCAGTCTTCAAGGCTCACTTCAAAAGGGACAGCTGCTACTGGGAATCTTTGCTTTCCTCCTGCCCCAGGCAGAGTTGGTTGCTCCTTTTTCTCTGCCTTCCACACTGTCTTGTTTTGGCATCTATCCATCCGCCCATTTATCCATCCACCCATCCTTCATCCATCCGCTGGTATTCACTGAGCACTAATACTGTGCATCTCTGATCATGTTCTGAAGTTTTGGATAAGTCTCACTTTCCTTGGGCTAGTGGTTCTTAATCTCTGGAGGGGGGGGTCAAGAGACCCTCCCCTAGGAAAATGCTCATACATGTCAGATGTTGCTTTCCTCCTCAGGGATCTCTGGTCATCTGCAGAGCAGACAAGCAGAAGGCAGGCACTGGGAGGTGTGAGCCCCACCATGAGGGCTCCCGGGTGCACTTGGGGGCGAGGGAGGTGAGTGACCTTGGGCCAGACTGTGGACGCTGTGTGTGGTGGATGCTGTGATGGGCTGCAGGTCGCCCTTTGGGAATGAAAGACTTACTCCATGAGCCCCTGGGAGTGTGGCTGGAGGGATGGTCAGCCCTCTTTGGAGAGCTGTCTTGATTGGAAGAAAACTGTCTCACCCAAGGCTGTGCCTCCTTCCAGGGTAGACTCAATTCCAATGACAGACCAGTGTGGAAGCGTGAAGGCCTGAACCTCTCTCACCTTGGCTTTTGACAGCTCTGCAGGGTCATCCCAGCTCCAAAGCTCCCCATGGGGTTGACTGAGGCCTTTGTCGCACCTGCCTTGAAGCTTGACTCCTCCCTCCGCTAAAACCTGCCTCTGTTGCCTCCCTTCTGCAGGTGTTTTTCCAAACCCCCTCTCTAAATAACATCGTGGACTTTAATCTTTACCTCTGGGTATACTTCCCAGGAAACCCATTAGATTTAAAAGCCCTGCAGAAGCTTCTTGAGGACAGCAACAGCATCTATAATGCCTTGTGTATCTCCAGCAGCTCTCGCTGGGCAGGGCATGGGGGGACTTGCTCCAGAAACAGTTATTGAATGCATTTGAGTGCATTTCCTCCTGCTTCTCTGTTCTGTCCCTCTGTTGGCCCAGCAGGAGAGTTCTCATCAGATATCCAGGAGAAAAAGATGAACCCGTTGGCAGGACGCCAGCCGGACTAGGGCTTGTGGGCATTTCTGGGGAAATGTACTAGTTGCCAACGAAACTGTATAACCATGGGAACAGAAGTCAGGCTAACTGGTTACTATGAAACAAGGTCAAAGGGGCCCGGCTGATGTCAAGGCTGTGTGGTTAGGATGGAGGCTCAAGGGGATGGCTGGGAGGCCGGCAGGGATGGGTGGTGGTGAGGGGACAGCCTTTTCTTGTTCGGCAGATCATTTAGAAGTTAGACTAGTCCTCGGAACCCGGGGAAAACCTCACTTCACTTTCCACTGTTGGAAATTCCTTCATGAAACAAGTGTCTGTCAAGTGTCTCCACTGTTCCAGGCATGGCAGCAGGGACGGTGACCTCAAAGGCCAGGACCTCAGTGTTGACTCTGCCTCTCACTTGCTTTGTCATCCAGGCAATTTATGTCGCATCCCCACGGCTGACGTTTGCTGAATGGTTATTACTGTGTGTCCTGTATGTGTTAACTGCTTTACATACACTAGTTCATCTTCACAACAGCTTCGCTAAAAGATATATATTATCATTTCATCTTTACAGAAAAGGACATGGGCTCAGAGGGGATCAGCGGCATGCCCGAGACACACAGCTGATCCCAGGGCCAAGGAGGGATGTGAACCCAGGTCTGGTGGAATCCCGAGGCTGTGTTCTTAGGCACTATCATGCTCAATGTCTCTGAGCTCAGTTTCCACAGCAATGAAAATAGGTACAATCAATTTTGACTGTATTGGGCTTGTTAGAGATTAAATGACTGACGTGAGAGGCTTAGAAGGTGCCTGGTGAATGTCCACTGTGGTCTCCTCCCCACTCCCTTCGTCCTGTGCCTCAACGCTTCCCTGCGCGGGAGGAATGATGGCCCTGTCTGCCGTCTCTCCAAGGACACAGTCTCTGTCCCAGGTCCAGCAGTGTCTGGCACACGGCCCGCGCTCACCGAATGCTGTCGGCCCCGGTGGATGATCTGGGGTCCCCACCCTCAGCTCTCTGGATTGCAAATCAGCAATCGCACTCAGTCTGTTAGTCTGTGATGCAGCAAGCTGTGGCAAGTTTCACAAAGACAGTTCTCTTGGTGCTGTGGGACTCTACTGTCCACTCTACTGTCCAGAAGCCACTGGAACTTCTAGGTTTTTCTCAGCAGAATGGAGTGTTAACAGGTAAGATGTGATCCCCTAAGCACTCCTGGCAGAGAGGGTACCAGAAGGAAGATGAGGGTATTCCCGGTCCAGCCTGATGTCTCAGCTTTCTCCCACAGGCAAACTCCAGCTTGTTCTCATCCTCACCACGCCCCCAACTGCAGACATGCTCATATATTGGGGGCATTAACCTTCTTCCCACTGTAGGCCCCTGGAGAGGTGGTGGGCATGTAAGCACTTAAAACTCGAACCTGTGGGTCAGCCCTCCTCCCCGGCCCCCTCCTCAGCAGAAGCGCTGGAGCTGGAGGCTTCGTGGGGACAGACGCCACAGCCTTGGAGACAAGTCACATCCTCAGCTTCCTTCAACCTGTGTGCGCAATGGAGTTGCCATGGCGACACTGCAGCCCTGAGATGCAATGGCTGCAGACAGCATGGGTGCTCCCAGGGCTCAAAGCTGAGGATGACGCTGTTTGACCTGGGAGGCCAGGCGATTGGGTGGGCCCGATGTGGGGAGGAGGAGAGGGAAGCCCTCCTCTAGGCTTGGCTGGTAATTGGTGCTAAGTGAGGGGCCGCCACTGAACCCAGCGTTCTGGTAGTGGGGTCCCCTGCTCTGCACCCTGTAATTACTGAACCGGACAGCACTTGTTCCCTGTGTGGGGAGAGGGAGATGGAGTGGGGAGCAGACAGGAAGCTCTCATCCACCTGAGCCAGCGGGGCTCTGGCAGCTTCTCCCCACCGCCCAAGCATTCTGCATCCCAAGCAGGTTCTCTGGCAGAGGTGGAGGCCCTGGCCCCTCCTGTCTGCTGGCTCTCCCCACATCAGCAGTGTGGAGCACAAGCTTCCTTTAATCCTACCCTCTGAGCCTACAGAATCTGAGGGCGGGGTGGAGGTGCAAGAACCAGATAAGACACCACCTCGGGGGAGTCCTGGGTGTCACACCTCCATTTGTAGGAGAAGTCTGCGTTGTGAAGCTGAGCTGGCGGCAGGAGACCTGGATTCTAATTCCTCCTGGGCCCAGAAGCCCTGGGGGCCTCAGGCTACTCACTGCCCCCTCCTGGGCCTCAGTTTTCCTAGTCCTAAGACAGCATGGGACTCAAAGTTGTTCTTAAGGCTTCTTTTACAGCAGGGGTTGGCAAACTCCAGCACGCAGGTGGAACCCTGGTTTTGCAGGAAGCGTTCCCTGGAACACGGCCCCGCCCTTTTGCTTCTGTATCTCTGTCTGTGGCCGCTTTCCCGCCACAAAGCAGACTTGAGAAGCTGCCACAGGGACCATATGGCCCCCGAACAGAAAGTATTTACTATCTGGTCCTTCACGGAGAAAGTCTGTCAACCTGTTTCTAAAACATTAACGTTCTCCTGGGCTTGATGGGCTGGGCTGTCCTGGCTCTGATCTGATTAGACCAACTCATAAGTCCCTCTACCTGGAGGCACCAGGGCGGGGCCTCCTCCCAGGACTCTGCCTGGGTTTGGCCGGTGCCCAGCTACGGGCGGTTTCCGGAGCCAAAGCCTGGTGCGGTGGCGCCACCTGCTGTGAGTGCTGGGAGCACTGGGGCCCAGAAGGACCACCTGCCTGCCCGCTCCCAGGCAGGGCAGCCACGTAGAGAGGGGCATCTCATCTCCTTTCTCTCCATTTTATGAAGAGGACTGCAGACTAGTGGGCAGGTGGCAGAAGCCCCAGGTCCCAGAGGCCCATAACCCCTCCATACATGTCCCGTAGACACACATGTAGACACACGGAGCCGGCCGTGAACTTTAGCATGCCTATTCACTTAGGGTCTTGGCTCCATGGTTGTCAAAGGACTTTAAGAATATGTGCGAAAATAATGTTTGATCTGCTACCAACATTGACTTGGTCCTCAGAACAACTCTGAGATAACCATTATCCCCATTCCACAGATGAAAAGACTGCGGTTCAGAGAGGTTAGGTAATTTGCTTAAGGTCACACAGTGAATGACGGGAGTCAATATTCAAATCAGGCTGTGAAAACACTGGAGTCCCCAGAATATGAAACTCAGTACCTGTTCTTGCCGCCTGCAGGTGTGGCGGGGCCCCAGGAGAGGGCCCTGGGGCTCCGACGGGAGACGAGAGACACAGGCGGCCGGGAGAAGAGACACAGGCGAGTCCGCTGAAGGAGGCGGAAGGGGAGGGGCCTGGGCCCCCGCCCCCACACCTCCAGGCAGCACAAGGTGGCCAGTGGGCCGGAAATCCTTTATTTCCAAGCTATAAATAGGTGTGCTTGTGGAGAAAGGACAGTCTCCAGGTGACAGGGGCCCCAGTGTCCCCACCTCCCGTCCCTAACTGCACTGCAGTCCAAGCCCAGCCCCCCGGAAACCTGTCTTCTCTCTAAAATCACCATCCTGGCTCTCAGAGCCAGGCTAGCGGCTGCAACAGCCCGCTCCCTGCTCCTGCTGCGACACCAGTACGCTGGGCCCCTGCTCCGGCCAGGCCCGAGGCTGGCCTGGCGCCCACCCGGCACACCAGCTCTCTGCCCTGGCCCCAACACCGGTCGCATGCCCTTCCGAGGCCTAGCCCGGGAGACGCTGGGCCCACTGCTGCCCGGCGGCCGGGAGGAACCACCCGGGTCCCCAAGCCGCTGACTGGTCCCCTGGCTGCTCACTGCTGCCCCTGGGCCACAAAGTATTCCTCCTCCTCGTTGTCCTCATCCTCTGGCTGGCTGCTCCGGAGCAGCAGCTCCAGGTCGGGGTTGGAGCCCAGCCCCTTCAGGGGCTTAGGGGCGCCATCACCTGGGGACAGAGACAGCAGCATCACACATCCAGCAAGGATCTGCCTGCCCCAGCCTGACAGGAGAGCGTGCCGAGGGACCCAGGCCCCCGCCCACTCCCTGGAGATGACCCCCACAACTTCTTGGAGGAGTGGAGGTGGTCGAATCACCAGGCGAACTCCCTTAATTAGAGGAACAGCCAGGGCAGGGGCAGCTGAACTGAGCAGACTGGACTGCAAATGGCTTGGGGGGTCGAGAGCCACCTGCCTCCTGGCAGGGATGGGCAGAGGGGAGATCCAGGGGGAGAGCGTCACCAGGAGACAGGCTTCCGAAAGGGGGCTCTGGGTACCTCTGGCGTGCAGGGCTTTGAGGGCGATGTGCAGAG
>NW_011494610.1:811743-811919 GCF_000754665.1 Bison bison bison
AGATGCGCTGCCAACAGCAAAGTGCAGACTTCCTGCGGGAAGAGAGGCAGGGAGGGGGCGTGCTCAGGGCCGGGGCGGGGGACGCTCCTTGCAAAGGAAGGTGGGGCTTGGGGCCGCCGCCACACTGCAGGGGAGAGGCAGACCTGCCCAAACTCCCTGCAATGCAAAGGGGTAGG
>NW_011494610.1:812019-820724 GCF_000754665.1 Bison bison bison
AAGGGGTAGGCCTCTCTGAGTTTGGGGACCAGCCTGAGGCCTCCCCTGCTCTGTGTTACTGTGGACAGAGGGGAGGTGCTTTTCACAGAATTCTGTCTGGACTGGAAGAGGCAGACCGAATCCAGGCTGGGGACACAGGGTAGCAAGTCCGCAGCCACGTCCACAGGCAGGAAGGACAGCTGCCCTTCCAGAAGCACCTGTGCACGGAGCGCCTCTGCTGCCGTGGGCGGGGGTGGGTGCAGTCACACTGGGCTCTACAGGACACACTGGTCACAGGGTTCTTCGTAAGCACGGGCTGCAAAGGGGACTGATCAGATGACATTCTGAGAAACACGGCTCACGTGTCATCACTGGGTGGGCGAGACCCTCAGGGAGCCCTGTTCGGCTGGTTTCAGGGAACACTGCTCCAGGATCAGGATCTGCCTGTCCACAGCCCAGAGCAGGAAGCAGTGAGTGAAGATGGGGGGAAGAAGGGGAGAAGTGATGCAAGGAGACGGCTAGGGGCTCCTAGACAGCGGTAAAGGCAGATCAGCAGCCGCAGGGCCCTCGTGATAGAACCACCCCTCACTGTGCTCCTGGAAGACACTGTCAATCAATCACTGCCAAGCACAGGACCCTATGCTGATGAGTCTGACTGGGGACTTCTCAATCCTGACTCCAGGCCACTGCCTAATGACTAGAGTTGGCTTTCTTGGTAAGATGTAAACACGTCCCGGGCCTAGTGGAGTCAGCTCGGCCACCTGCTAGCTGTATATCCCTGGGTAAGGGCAGCTCTTCATGTCTGTTTCCCCATCTGTGAAGCAGGGCTGCCCCCCCGCCACCCCCCCACCCCCACTCTGGGCCGTGATGATGATGGACTGACTGCCAGATGAGACAGGCACTTCCGTCTCTTCCCCGCAGGGCTCTGGGAAGCAGGAGTTGGGACACCCGCCGGAGAGGGGCTCCCCTCTAAGACAGGACTGGGGTCGCCTCCAAGACTGTACCTTAAAAATGCCAGCAATGGAGAGAGTGAGGCTGGAGGTCCTGGAGACCAGGAGGAACTCAGAGAAGCCCAAACCAAAGGCGAGAATCCCGCCAAGGAAGAGGCTCCCGAGCACCCGCAGGAGCAGCCCTGTGTCCTGGAAACGGAAGATTTTCTCAGATGTGGACAAATGGAGACCTGGAAGCAATGGGGGGAGAGAGCGGGGGGGCCACGTCCTGGGTGTGCCTGCCTGGGCAGCCTCACCCCACCACAGCTGTGGTGTGATTTGCCACAGCTGCACTCCACCCTCCCTGCAACCGCCACCTGTCTGAGGCCCAGAGTCCCGGGACGGGAGGTGTCAGAGAATCTCAGGCAGATGGCCGGGGACTTGGGGAAACCAGAAAGCAGGGCCGGCTGTCAGGGAGCCCAAGGGCGATACAAGCCAAGGATCCTAACAGGGCCTGATGGAGGCTTCTGAGCCTCTGGACTAGAGCAGGGGACTGGCACACAGGGGGCATCAGGTGGAAGCGCCTTGCTCCTTCACACCCTGTGTACCACCCGTCTTTAGGGAGGAGGCGGCGGGGTGGGCTGTGACTTCCTGTGGCCTTGGCAGCTGTAAGACCCCATGGCCCAAAGAAGATGGGGCACCTGCTACATGAGGACTGTCAGTGCCCTGGGCCGCTGGAGGAGGCCCTTCACTCCAGGTGGGTCCAGGGACAAAACTCCATACACCTTCTCATCTTAACTACAGAGCTGTGGGGTGCAGCCGAGACATGAGCCCTTTCTGGACCACCGTTTCCCCACTGACAAAACAAAAGGGACCAGGCTGGACAGTATAGTTTGATGAACAGTTCTCAAAAAGTAAACACACACACATTCAAAGACATGACAAAACCACGGCCCCTTGTTCCAGAGACAGCCACACAGGCCTCCACACACCAAGTTGTGCCCAGACTTTCAGAGGACTCTTGGCTCTCCAGCACTGCCCATCTGAGAGAACAGGAAAGGGTCCTGGGGGTAGAAGTTGGTGGGAAGGTAAGCCCTAGACTCAGCAAATGGACACTCGTGGGAGCGGGAGGCTGGCCGAGCCCTATGAGGCTTTTGGAGGGAAGCACCGAGGAGAAGCAGAATGCGGAGCCCCCTGGGCACACAGCCTTCTGACGCAGGACATCTCGTCTGGTGCTGGGCTCGGCAGCACTGCAAAGGCGTCGGCAAATTGAAGGGAATTCGGGGAAGAGCAACATAAGTAATGAAGGCGCTTTGGGGATTAATTTACCAGAAAAGATTAAAGAAGCTAAATCCATGCAGCTTTGCTAAGTGATGACTACGAGGGGCTCTCGGGTGAGGGTTTGCAGAGATGGGGAAATGGTGTAAACATCCGGGAAGGGAGGGAGAGTGTGGGGCTTGGTGAGGGGCATAAGGAGGGGATGGAGAGAGATTTTAAAACGGGAAAAAAAAATGAGGCTGCAGAACACAAGTTTCCTGGACAACGGAGCTGCAGAATAATCTTCTCCCGAGAGGTTTGAGACGCTTCACTGCTTGGAACTTAAATGGATGTGGGACAGAATTCTCTGTAATGACCCTGAGGACAGAAGGGACTCTGGAAGGAAGGATTAACAGACAGGACGAAGACCAATTCCAAAACGTCAGGGAGGGGAACATGGTGGCCCCCCCGACCCAGGCTAGACACATCCTTCTAACTCTTCCATGGGAGGGGAGGAGGGAAGGGGGGAAGGAACTGCCCACCCGCCCCTTCCTCACTCCTCCGCTGCCTGACTGAGAAACAGCCAAGGCCAATCCCACACACCTCTCCACGTCTGAACCTCCTGTTCCCACTTTCTGAGGCGCCCGCCCCCATCAGGGGGTCAAAATCCCATTCATTCTCCAAAAATGCACTGTTTGGGAAGCCTCAGCTTGCCTTTCTGGCCACCAACCTGGAGTCATTCATGACTCTACTCCAAGTAAGAGAAAGAGGGCATCGCGGTTAAGAGAGGGACTCCAGAGCCAGGGGCTGGCTTGTATATGACCTATGGGACCTTGAGCAAGGCTATCTTGACTTCTCTCTGCCGCAGTTTATCTGCAAGATGAGGCAGTCCTAGTACTGGCATGTGGGGTTTTGGGGGAGTATTAAAGGAGTCGATATGTTTGGAACAATCAGAACAGCCCTGGTATACCTTGAGGGCTGTGTGCATTTACCATCATTACCGCCTGGTGTGTTTTACATGGGATTTCTCAGTAGCATTTATCCTGCGAGATTCTAGCCCCTTGGTTTAAGTGTCTGTCCAGCCCCCAAACCAAGTACTGCCAGGGTCGGGACCACCATCGCTAATCTCTGGAACCTCTGCAGCTACCACAGCGCTGGGCTCCGAGCAGAGATCAGAGCTCTGTGCTGAGGTCCCCCCGAGGTGGATGACCCCACGTACCTTCAAACACAGCAAAGAGAGGGAAGAGCCCCAGGAACATGAGTGGCTGCAGGTGGAACATGGTGTCGATGGGATTCTGGAGTCCTGCACAAAGTGACTCGTGTGAGCCATCACGCCCGGCCCGGCCCGCCTGCACCCTGCCCGGTGCCCTGGGCTCTCGCTCACCAAGTTCTGCCTTCTGCAGGAGCATCTGGGTGAGGGTCCAGCGAATGCCGCCGATGAAAGAGGCACCCAGCACCAAGGCGAAGCCCTCGATGTTGAACTGCGTCGACTTGTAGGTGAACATGAAGAGGCCCCCGGCGATGAGCAGGACCACCAAGACTAGCGCCGCGCGCTGAAAGCAGAGGGCGGGGGAGCAACTGCAATCAACTTGGGTTCATCACGCCTGGGAGACTGGGGGTCAGTGACCATCTTGGCTGCCCCTGGGGCAAGGCCTCCTTCTTCTTGCCCCACCCTGGGGTCCTGGCTGGTCCCTTCCACTCGATGTTACCAGGGCTGACACCTGGTTGGCATGGACCCCAGACCCTGAAACAGGGCAGTAGTGCTGCCTACAGCGGGCCTATGGCCCCACGTGGCCCCACCGCCCCCCTGGACCCAGCACATGAAGGGCCCCAGCTGCACAGCAGGGAGCCCCCAGGACCCACTGCCCCAGTCCCACGTCCTTGAACCCCATCTCCTGTGGTCACCGCTCCTGCCACACCAGTCCCTAAATCTTCTCCAGCAGTGCCCCGGGTCTGTCCCCAGGGATGGAGTGCCACTGAGCTGGGCTTGCCTCCTTGGTCACAGGCAGGGACAAGCCACTGAGCAGCTCCTGCTTTCTATTCTTAGCATCGGTGGGGGCTGGCGGGACTCGAGGAAAGCTGGGGCCTCACCAGCTCCTCCAGCTTGAAGATCAGAGAGAAGATGAGGATGAAGAGGACGGCTGAGGACTTGGTCATCGTGTACCTGCAAGGGAAATGTCCCCATGATGCACTGCTGGAGCCGGCGACGCGGACTTACTGCCAGGAAAGGAGCCCACTCGGTGCCCCCAGGGGGCGGGAGGAGGCCAGGGGAGACCCCTGACCTCCCTGTGGGCCGCAGGCCCCGAGGGACACAAAAGACCAAAGAAGGGAAGCCGAGTCGTCTGGGTTGACACGCGACCTTTAATCGGAAGGAATCTCTGACTCAGAGGCCTCTGATTATCACCAGAAAATAAAAAAAACTGAGCTTCCTGAGTCCTGTGATTTACCTGCTCTTTAGCGGAGATCAGGATTAAGGAGGGAAGAGAGAAATGGAGAAAGAGGGGGCAGCCACACATGGCTCGCTGAAGCGCAGAATCTGAGATAAGCAATAGCTGCTCCCTCTGCCCTCCATGCCCCCTTCCCTGCTGCCTGGCAGGAACCTGGCAGGAAGGTGCAGCCCCCAGCCCCAGCCTGCTGGACAGACGGCCAAAGGGCTCAGTACTCACAGCGAGACGGTGATGTAGAGGAAGCTCCAGTTGGACAAGCCCACATCCAGCGCTGTGGCCAGTGCTGTGGAGACACAGGGCACCCGTGGGACACCCCGCCCAGGTAGGAGCCCTCCTGGAGCTTTCTTTTCCACCCAGCAACTGAAGGGTTAACTCCTGGCCCCACGCCCCTAAAGCGGAGGGGGCTGCTCCAGCATTAGGGCAACAGTCCACTGTCTAACCGCTTCCCACTTGTTGGATATTAGGAATGCCACGCCCCCACCCCCATGAGGGAGGGGTGTTCACTTGATCCTAAGGACCCCCTACCGGAAACTCTGCAGACTGGCTCCCTCCCTCGGGATGAAACACACCGTCCCCCACCCCCAGGACTTGGTCCTCCAGGATCTGAGCCAGCTGCCTTCTCAGTTCTGTTTCCTCTCCTGACAGCTGAGTCCTCAGCTTCCGGAGACACTTTCAGTTCCCTGGCAGACCTGCCCACGCACCAAGCCTCTCCCGAGGGCATGGGGGCCTCCCCTCCGAGGGGACCCGCGCCCCCCCAGGTCTCAGCCCACAGCCCCCGCTCCCGGAAGCCCTCCCGCGCGGCCGCCAGCTGGTCCCTCCCCTGGGCTCCCGCACCCCGTCTCAGGGCCGGCTGTGATGCACCCTCTGACCAGCGTCTCCAGGCCGTGATGCACGTGTTCAAGGGTGCAGGCCAAGCCACCACACCCCCCCATCCCTGCCCACCCGCCATGAGGCAGTGGGGGTAGGGAGGACACAGAGAGGAATGACCCTGGATGGGCTCAGCTTCATGCCTTCCTTTCCCTCTGAGCTGCCCCCCACTCCGGCCCGCAGGCAGGCACGTACCGGTGGGAGCCACTCTCCTGAGGTAGTCCGGCCAGCTCAGCACCACGCGGGCCCTGTGGCTGGAGCACTGAGCCAGGGCCCTGGACAGGGCGGAGAACAGGAAGATCACGGCCAAGTGCAGCATTGTCATGAAGAGGGGGAAGTGGAAGCTCTGGGGAGCCCAAGCACACAGTGGAGCGCCTCCATGACCGCCTACCCCTGGCCCCCAGCGCCCCAACTCCTGCTGGCCTGGCTGCGGGTTCAGGGGCCTCTGCAGTGTTTGAGGGGCCCTCTGACCCCCCGCGTTTGCTCTGGCTCACGCCCCCGTCTCCCCCTTTCCTGATGCCCCTCATCCCGGTATTTCGGTGACTCCCCAGTGAGGCCCTGTCCCCCCACTGGTGTGGACTGGCTCCCAGGCTGGCTGGCTGAAGCCAGGCTGCTAAATATTAGGGGGCGCCGCAGCCCCCCGTGTACCTTGGTCAGCCACTTGTTGTAGAAGGTGATGCCGATGGAGAAGCAGTAGTACAGCAGCACGAGCCCCAGGGTCAGCACCGCCCTCCACACGAAGGCCACATCGGGGGCACACCTCCCCATCCGCAGACGCTGGCCGGCAGGGGCAGCAACCACCTCTCGGGAAGACGCCCCTCAGGAAGGGCCGGTCGGGCTGGGCCTGCGACTTTCAGCAAGCACGCCTCCCGGCTGCCGCTTCCATGATCTGGAATCGTCCAGGGAGCCCCAGGTGCCGTCCTCACCTTCGGGGCTGGTGGACCGAGCTGACCCTCTCCATGATCACGGTGGATGCGGCTCGCTGGACCCCAGAGCTGAGACTACAAAGAGGAAAAGGGCCACGCCGGTTGGCTGGGGCAGGGAGCGGGTGACCCAACACGGCCACCCCGGCCCTGGCCTGCAGGGAGCAGGGGCTGCCCAGGCCACGGGACTCCCCACAACCTGTCACCTCCACTCTCCTGTCACCTCGAGCTCTTGTCCATGAATTCGCACCAAAGTGACCTTTTAAAAATGCAAATGTGATCATGTCAGAGCAGCTGCAGCCCTTCAGCAGCTGCCAGGGCTCTTACAGCAAGACCAAGACCCTCCCCTGGCTAAGGAGGCCTGCCCGTCTCACCCAGGGCCTGCTTTTCCCTAGGCACATCAGGCTCTTCCCTGCTGCCACAGGGAGCTGAATGCTCTGCATGCCCTGCATTCCCTCCTCTGCGGTTCTACTGATCATCAGCTCGGATGGCTCTTCCTGGGGGAGCGCTGCCCCCACAGGCCCCGAGACATGGCTGCTCCCCCACTCCTCCGTCATCACACGTGTGCCAGGCCTGAGAGCCGGCTGTGTGCCCCATCGTTGGGCGGTGAGCCTCAGGCACACAGGAGGCGTGGTGTTCACAACAGCTTATAGCTGCCTGGCACCCTGTGTTCCCTATATGGTTCGATGAGAGAGGGCACGTAATTTTCAGGGGACAATCTGGTCTTCGAGGCATTGAAAATGAACCAGAAAACTAATGCTTCCTGTGCCTTAGCCTCTAACAACTATTTCCAAAGAGGCGATGCCTGCCTTCAAGTCTCAGCCAAAGAAAACCAATGAAACCAAGCCCTGCCGCCTTATCAATCCAGCCAAGTCTAATGAGCGTCCAGAGCTGGCAGGTTGGGGTGGGGGGAAGACCAGGTGGACCCGGGTCAAGTGTGACCCACCTGCAGCCCCATCTGTGTGTCTCTCCTTCCCCACGCTCCTCTCTGCTGAAATGCCACCTCCTTCTGGAAGCCTTCCGATCTGATATATCTTACCTCCCCCACCCCCAGTCCTTTCCAAAAGGAAAGCACTCAGTTCTGTACTCTGGAGCCTGGCTTACTGTGTCCCCTCCCCCTTGTGGGAGCTGGTGCAAGGCCCGAAGGACATCAGAGGCTGTGGTTCTCTTCGGGAAATTCTGGAAACCTGTGCTCCCCGCGTCAGACTCCTTCACGTGGCCAGAGTGGAGCATGTGGGCACCAAACCCACCTCTGACAGAACTCCAGGCCCACGCTCCTTCCTCTGTACCAAGGCTGCCCAACTGTGGCGTTAGTGCTATTTGGGGCTAGATAATCCTTGGCTGGGAGAAACCCTGTCTGTGCACGGGAGGATGTTTAGCTGCATCCCTGGTAGTTATGCACAAGAGGCCTGGAGCATCCCTTTCCCGCAAGTTGGGACGACCAAAAATGTCTCCAGATGTTGCCAACTGTTAACGTGGGGCGGGGGCAGGGGGGCTGCTGGTACTATGCGAGCTATCTCTTGGCACTCCCTCTCCATGGTTTGCCCTGGGCTCCCACATGAGGACGGTCAGCACCCTGCTGGGAATTGTCTTCTTACATCTTCTGGCTTCTGTAGTGGTTCCGGCTCCAACACTGCCATGTACGCGCTCCCTCCACTATTCAAATCCTGCCCTTCTTTCAAGGAGCCAGCCCAGGCCCGCCACCTTCGGGAAGTCCCCGTGAGGATCCCAGCCCACAGGGAGCACCTTTTCGAAAGTTAACGAGGCCCCTCACTGGTGTTCCTGCTTCCAATTCCTCCTACAGCCTGGAGGCAGCCATCCAGCCGCAGAGGTGGCCTGAGCACAGAAAGCAGACCAGGCCCTCATAGGGTTAGTCCCAACTCCTCAGCAGACCCGAGGGGAAGGCCTCCCAGCCTCCGGCCTCTGCCAGCTTCTGCAACCTCATCTTCTCCTCCCCCCCCCGCACCCGCCACGCTGGCCCCTGGCCATTTGTCCAACACATCAGGTCCGTGTCCTTCTTTGTATTCGCGGCCGCGGATCTTTGCTTGGCTGAACATCTCGGGGCCTGGGGCGGGGTAGGGGTGTGGGGAGCGGGGCCTCTAATCCTGGTGGCACCTCCCACTACCTGACGTTTCCTTGTTTGTCCACGTGTTTACCACCCACCCATGACTCCCACCCCACGGCGGGATGCGGCCTCTCCAAGTGCTGGGCCGGGTCCGCGCGATGCCCGCCTGGGTCCCGGCGCGGGGAAAGAGCGCGGAGGCCCAGGCCCCTCCACGATCGCGATACCGAGGCCCGGGAAG
>NW_011494610.1:821122-825146 GCF_000754665.1 Bison bison bison
TGCCTGCGGAGAAGGCAATGGCACCCCACTCCAGTACTTTTGCCTAGAAAATCCCATGGGCGGAGGAGCCTGGTAGGCTGCAGTCCATGGGGTCGCTAGAGTCGGACACGACTGAGCGACTCCACTTTGACTTTTCACTTTCATGCATTGGAGAAGGAAATGGCAACCCACTGCAGTGTTCTTGCCTGGAGAATCCCAGGGACGGGGGAGGCTGGTGGGCTGCTGTCTATGGGGTCGCACAGAGTCGGACACGACTGAAGCGACTTAGCAGCAGCTGCAACCCAGTGCTGGGCAACCATGGAAACACTTGGATCTCTCCTGGGCTTTTTCCTATGGGAAAAAGCTAGCTAGGGAGTGATGTCGGAGGCATCAGGTTTCAGGACTTAGAAGATCCGTTCAGTTCAGTTCAGTTCAGTCACTCAGTCGTGTCTGACTCTTTGCAACCCCATGAATTGCAGCACTCGAGGCCTCCCTGTCTATCACCAACTCCTGGAGTTCACTCAGACTCACGTCCATCGAGTCAGTGATGCCATCCAGCCATCTCATCCTCTGTCGTCCCCTTTTCCTCCTGCCCCCAATCCCTCCCAGCCTCAGAGTCTTTTCCAATGAGTCAACTCTTCACATGAGGTGGCCAAAGTACTGGAGTTTCAGCTTTAGCATCACTCCTTCCAAAGAAATCCCAGGGCTGATCTCCTTCAGAATGGACTGGTTGGATCTCCTTGCAGTCCAGGGGACTCTCAAGAGTCCTCTCCAACACCACAGTTCAAAAGCATCAATTCTTCGGTGCTCAGCCTTCTTCACAGTCCAACTCTCATATCCATACATGACCACTGGAAAAACCATAGCCTTGACTAGACGGACCTTTGTTGGCAAAGTAATGTCTCTGCTTTTGAATATGCTATCTAGGTTGGTCATAACTTCCCTTCCAAGGAGTAAGTGTCTTTTAATTTCATGGCTGCAATCACCATCTACAGTGATTTTGGAGCCCCCCAAAATAAAGTCTGACACTGTTTCCACTGTTTCCCCATCTATTTCCCATGAAGTGATGGGACCAGATGCCATGATCTTCGTTTTCTGAATGTTGAGCTTTAAGCCAACTTTTTCACTCCCCTCTTTCACTTTAATTAAGAGGCTTTTTAGTTCCTCTTCACTTTCTGCCATAAGGGTAGTGTCATCTGCATATCTGAGGTTATTGATATTTCTCCCGGCAACCTTGATTCCAGCTTGTGCTTCTTCCAGCTCAGCGTTTCTCATGATGTATTCTGCATATTTTAAATAAGCAGGGTGACAATATACAGCCTTGACGTACTCCTTTTCCTATTTGGAACCAGTCTGTTGTTCCATGTCCAGTTCTAACTGTTGCTTCCTGATCTGCATACAGGTTTCTCAAGAAGCAGGTCAGGTGGTCCATCTTGGGAGGGAACAAATAGTAAACATTGGTGAGACATTTTGAGTGCCTGAAAATTTTATGAGCATGGTCTCAACTTCAGGAAGTTGAGTAAGTGAGAACATCCCAGGCAGGAGAAACAGGCGAGGAGAAGGCTGGAATCTGGCTTGGGGCCCACTTGTTTACAAGAAGTTGACAAAAACTATGCGTTAGAAAAGTAGGCAAAAGGCAGGTTGCAGTAGGCCCCAAAACGCCAACTGAGGAGTTGAGATCTTATCCACTTTTCAGGATTCAGGAAAAGCGTTAAGACCATGCCGAGAGAGGACCATTTGGAGACCAGAACCAGCTAGGGTACATAGTGGGGTTGTTTGGAACTTTTTGCTCTCCCTCTCCAGCCACTCCTGGATGGCTCACAGGCTGGCTGCAAACAGGAGTCCTTATAAGTGACTCAGCTGGGCTCCTTGGCCTCTCTGAACAGAAGGCTCAAGGCCAGAGTGTAAGCAGTTCTTTATGCAAACCACTGCTGCCCTGCCCCCGCCAGCTGGCATCACCAGGCATTCGTTCATTCAGCACTTACACCAACACCTACAATAGCACCGAGGCTCTTGGCTTTATTCAGTCAAGGCTGTATACACGTTCTGTGCCTTTTGAAATCACTTGTCCTCACCCACTTCTTCCGCAGAAGCAAGATGAAGTATCTGTTTCATCACGGCCCTCATTCAAGCCTCCGGGCTACCAAGGCTGAGGTGTGGAGGACAGTATGGAACCCCAGCTGGCAGGCTGGGCGCTGAGCACCGGCAACACACAGGGTGAAGAACATGTCTTCCTTGTAAGGCACAAGTACTCGAGCTGTTTCCTGGCTGTGTCCCTGGCAGGGAGAAGAGGAAGGTCATGTCCTCAGGGGTGTACAGGATGCCTTTCCTGCTGTAACTGGCAGGCCTGAGCAGAAAGCACTTTGTCCTGGCGGGAGAGTCTGTGAGCTTCCTTAGCCAGCAGGCAGGTCTGTGTGTGAGTGTGTGTGCAGTCCCGCGTGTGGTGGGGCAGAGTGGCTGAAGAGGCGGCGGCTCTGGGAAGGTGGCTGAGGGCTCCAGCTGGACCTCTCCAGCGTCTCCCAGACACAATGAAATGAAGGCTTGTCAAGGTGAAAGTTCCCCGGGGCAGGGAGCAAGTACAGAGACAGCTGTTAATGGGAACCGGTGTGTACATGAAAGAGTATTTATTGAAAACATGGTTACTGACAGGAAGCTCCTGGACACTCTCAGGTTACAATCTTGGCTTGCAACTGCAAGTGTTGACTTTTGGTTTGTTTTGTTTTTTTGGCCTCCCATTTTATTTTCCCTCCAACATTCCACCCTAGGATAGGTAGATCTTATATAAATATATATACATGTCTGTAGAAGTATGGCCTATAGTAAAGAAAATATACAGTACACTCTTCATTGGGCAGTCCCCACCATGCTAGGCTACCAATACTGAATGCCACGGTGCCCGTGCGTGTGGTTTACGAGTGCTGCAGCACCAGGGAAGCCTCATGGGCACAGCGGGGGCCTCCGCGGGCCCTGGCCAGCTCCCTGAAATCATGGCCAATGGCAGAGACCACAGCGCTGGCGGAGGCGGGGCAGGGAAGGCAAACCTCCCGAGGTCTGGAAGGCTGAAGGAGCACAAACTGGAAGGGCGGCTGTTCAGGTTAGGTGGGAGTTTTCTCTCCAAGCAAGGACGTGATATAAATGTGGAGGGGAGAGCAGCGGACTCTAGTGACCGCACCACAGTCTGGGCCCAGGCCTCCTCTAGGCAGAGGGTGGGACTCGGCCTGCGTGTCTCTGACTTGCCAGGATGAGAGACTGTGAGCTTGCAGGGAGCCACGACCCTCTGCCCAGGCAAATGCGTGGGCAAGAGGACCTAGTGGCCTTGGAGACCAGAGGTGTCAGAGCAGCAGCAGCAGCAGATCGGCCCCGGGCAAGGCCGCGTGAGCCCTCATGAAGACGGCAAAAGCAAGGGCAAGGCATCTACTGAGCAAAGGCCGAGGCTTCCACTTAGATCTGAGACACAGGCCCGGGTCACTTGAGGCTCTCAACACGCCCAGCACATCTGTCCTCTGCGGGCAGCCTTTCCTGGGCCAGCTCTTGCCCCCTTGGGGGATCCAGGCGACCGGTGAGCAGGCTCAGGGAGAAAAGGTGAGTGGCTGTGGTTGACTGCGGCTCCAGGAGCAGTTTCTTGGCCTGGAAGGCAAGGGTGTCTGCTTTCGTCCCTCATGGCCCGTCCTCAGGCTCCATGGTGATGGTGAGGGCAGAACACCCTGCCTTCATGCCTCGAAGTGGATGGGGACTGAGAGGAAGCTCGGGGTGGTCCGAGGTGAGTCTGAGGTGTGACTGGCACTGACTGGCCCCCATGGTCACTACGGATTCTGTACAAGCAAAGACAAGGCACCAGACTGTGAGCGTTCCTCCTGGGCCCCACGTCCCTTTCGGGGTACCGTCCGCTCCGGCTCTGGGCTCAGCCGTAGTGGTAGACAAAGTCGTAGCTGCTGGGCTCCTTGGGCACTGGTGGTGGGGCCTCGGGGATCTGGATGTTCTCCAGGTCCAGCAGCCGCAGCTTCATCTCCATGCTCAGCAGGGTGTCCAGGTCACTCTTGGTCAG
>NW_011494610.1:825246-830904 GCF_000754665.1 Bison bison bison
GTCAGCTCGCTGGACATGTCCTTCCCCAGGAGGGCGCTGAGGCCGTCGATCCAGATGCAGTACTGTGGGAAGCAAGTTGCAAATGTCACCCGGGGTCCCCTGGTCAGTGGGAGGGCCTGCTGAGGTCCCTCTGCTGAGAGGGCTCACAGAGTCTCTTTGGGCCCCCTGCAGGACACGCAGCACTGATCCGAGATAACGGCAAAGGTAAGCTGGGAGGTGATCAGTCATTTGCCCAAAAGACCTTTTGATTTTTATAAGGGATTTACATTTAAACTCCCTAAGATAATATGAAGTGTGATTTAAAAAAAAAAAATACTATTAAGGAAAACAGAAAAACGGGATCTAAGAACAGGGACATCAACTACCTGAGATTGCCCCCAAATTTGTAATGGTGGGGAGGAAATACATATTCGGTGAAAAAGGCAGCAAAGGAATCCCGGTAAAAATCAACTTTGTTTCAGGAAAAGTCAATTAAAAAAAGTCAATAAGTGTTAAAAATAAGTACTAGAAAAGCTGAACTTGAGGGCTTCAGGATAAGAGGGAACAACAGAGAATTCTCAATCCATTCCTCCCTAACTCCTCTTGTTCCACCTTTTTCATACCTTTGCTCACCTGTCTCCCACCTGCAAGTTCTTCATTTCTTCCCAATAAACTCCACTGGCAGCTCAGGCCCCCTGCCTTAGGGTCTCCTCTTCCAGAAGCCCCACCTCCAGTTCCCTCCAGTGGCTCCCAGAGCTCACAAGACACGTGTGCTCTTAACCACAGTTGCTCTTTAATATCTAGCATTTTCCAGTGCTACAGATGAAACTGCAGGCCCCGTGTCAGAAGCGCCAGATCCACCTGGCTTCAAAGCCCAGGTCAGATCCATTACAACATGCGGCCCAGAAACCCAAGGAGGAGGATCCTTTAGGTTCTCTTGGGCGGGTGGCCGGCCATGCAGAAACTACAAAGAGGAGACCTCCTAGTTCCAGGCAAATAGGTTACCCCCAGGGTACCTTGTCCTTCTAAGACAACTACTGCTGCTGGAAGGACCCCCAGCATGGCAGATCTTTGGTGTCACAGTCTTCGAGACACTCTGGAGGCCCCTGCCTTTAGAAAGACGTGCCTGTTCTGCCCACTCCTCCCCTCCAGCTGTAGAGTCACAGAGAAGGCTCAGCTGTCCAAGGCAGTGCCACACCACTCACCTCGTACTTATTAGGTGCAATGAAGTTTAAGGTCTCATCGGGGTCGTACAGGATGGAGAAAGCCAACTCCAGCACCTCCTAGAGGAGAAAGGGTTCCAATCATCTGGAGCAATGGAATGGCCTTAGCTCTACACACCGGAATCCTGGCCCGAGTCCTAGCAATTTGGCACCACTGCCAAATGTGCCGATTCAGATGTGATGCCATCAGTCCTAGGGCTCACGCACAAGTGGGGCTGGAGATGAGGCCAGCGGTCATCAACCTTCACCTGCCCACTCCCCACCCAAGTCAGGCCTGGGACGTGATGATACTTTTAAGGTTATAGAGAACTCATCTCTCAATGCTCTGAACCTTTGAATGTCAGAGTCCATGACTGTATTATCTCAAATATATATATATATGGGTAATTAAACTGAAAGTCTTCACAGTTTAAAAAAAAACCACCACAACAAAAACAAATTGTGGCCACAGATGGGACTTGAGCATCAACAACACAACTGTAATGAAAGAAATATAACAGGCTTAAATCCATGAGTTTATAATAATACTAAAAAACAAAACGCATGCACAAAATAGGTCACTGTTGGACGATACCAGAGACCAAACTCCTTGTTTTAAAAGTAGGTACATAAAAGGAAAGAATCAAGCATTTATCCTCCCTTCTTATATAAACCGTACCACTGGGGAACCACAGTCAATGATGGCAAGTTTCTCTTTAGAGAAGTAGTTAATACATGGAAAGGGATGACTACACCGGAATACCACTAGTTCGCAAACCTTAATTTACTAATGAAACAAGGCACTGAGTGTCCAGAGTCTGCTAACATCAGAGAGACAAGCAGACATTATGTGCCTGATAGAATATAATACCATCTAGGAAGGAGTCTGGCCACAATAAGAAAGGTCAGGCCTGGGCTGGATCAAGCCTCAAGGTCTCACTACCAATTACAGATCTGGGACAGAGGAGTGGACTCAACTACACCATGGGGAGACAATCAGCAGATTTTAGACTCTGGAAAACTACCAAACAAGCAACCTGGTTTCCTCAACTAATGAACTGCAAAGAGAGGGGGAGAAAAAGATGGAGGGGGAACTTATGAATTAAGAAATTAAAAGAGGGAATTATCTGGCAGGCAGCCCAGTGGTCAGGACTCTTGTGTTTTCCCTGCTGAGGGCTTGGGTTCAATCCCTGGTCAGGGAACTAAGATCCCACAAATAAATAATAAACAAAATTCTTTAAATTAAAAACATTTTTTTAAAGAATTAAAAAAAAAACAAACTTAGAAGACTAATCACAATGTGTGTCTCTGTCTCTTGCACACTCAGTCGTGTCTTACTCTCTGCGACCCCATGGATGGTAGCCCGCCAGGCTCCTCTGTCCGTGGAATTTTCCAGGCAAGAATATTGGCCTTTATTGCCATTTACTCCTCCAGGGGATCTTCCCGATCCAGGGATCAAACCTGCATCTTCTCCATCTCCTGCATCGCAGGAACATTCTTTACTGCGGAGCCACCAGGGAAGCCCCATCACAGTGTGTAGACCCTATTTGGATCCTGATTTGGCAAACAAACTGGGTGTGAATGTGTGTGTATGTGCGTGCAAATGCTTATAAACATTTATGTATTTTTATGTAGAGAAACTGGGATGTTTTTAAGACAGTGGAAAAATCAACTATCAGTGGAATATTTGATTCTAAATAACAACTTTTTATTTCCTTTTAGATGTGAAAACGGTATTACAATTATGTTAAATAGAGTCCTTATAATTCAGAGATATAATCTAAATGTTTACAGGTAAGATGAAATAACACTTGAGATTTTCTTCAAAGTAGTAAGTGAAGAGGGACAAGTGGATGTGGACACTGCCATGGTGGATGAGGCTGGGCAAGGCCTATATGAGGGTTCTATCTACTTTGGTGTCTGTTCAGATTGTTCTTAATGAAACATTCAGGGTCAGTTTAAAGAGACAGAGAATGGGAGGCCATGCATCCAGAAAGCAGCCACCACTGACTACGCCCAGGATCACTGGGACAGCAGCTCGGACTCAGGGCCACCTCTCCACTCACCTTGTTCTGTTTTAGAGCACTTTTCTCTTTCATGTGGGGACAATCCTTCCCAGTGACAATGGCCTTAATGTCTGCAACAGGAACTGAAAAATGAAGAGAATTAGTTTCTGGAAGCTTTATGCTGTAGGTTGGTCCCTGCATCCAACCTAGTGCTGAAAGGGACGCCCTAGCCCCCCACCCCACGGGGTTGTACGAGCTCAGGGAGGGTGGCCTACGTCATTCCCTCCTCTGTGGCCACTTGGCCGGGACCCTGGCCTGCTGGACTGTGTCAAACCTAACTGGGGTCAGTGCAGGACCTCTGCATGGTCTCCCTAAGGAATGGGGCCTCAGACACCTCACTTCCACTTCACGGTAGTAAGATGACAATGTTGGCCATAGCAACCAGCAGCTAATAATGACTCTTCCTCCCTGCCAGCCACTGTTCTAAGTGCTTTACAGATAGGACTCATTCAATCCTCTGAAGGGGGCAATGTGTCTATTATTCCCATTTTATAGATGAATCTTTAAAGCAGAGAGGAGAAGTAACTTGTAATTAATTAGAATTAACATCAAAGCCAGGATCTGAATCCGGGCAGTCAGGCTTCAGAGCTTCTGCTCTTAACCACTGCTTTTCAACGCAGTATTGCATCATCTTTTCCAATCTGCAAAACCCATTCCTATCTGTGATCTTACTGAATCTCCAACAGTTCCTTGACGTCGGCCAGGTAGAGACGACCACTGATCACCAGGGAAACAGGTTCAGATGAAATAACTGACCTGAGGCCAGATAATCGGTTTGGAGCAGCCAGGACCAGAACTCAGATCTGCTGACAGGGAGTCCGGCTACACGACAGCCCAACAGGGACCTGAACTTACTCTTCTCCTGCAGGGATTCGAACGTCACCTCCCCTTGAGGGTTGTCATCCAAGTCCCCGTAGTGCAGGACTTTGTGGTTCAGGGCCAAGCGGCAGTACCAGAAACGCTCTGGAACACACGGGAAGCCAGGCAGGTGAACGAGGACAGTTCTAGGAAAGGCCTGGGCACACACGGGGCCAAGAGAGGACTCGCTCCCTGCCCGCTCCCCCCAGGGATGCTGCAGCCCCGCGTGCAGCAGGAGGGACAGACAGCCTGGAGACCACAGACTGGGGACCGTGCCCTCAGGTCACCTTGCCTCCGGCGGTTCCCAATCTTCCGGAAGCTGCTCCCCTCACAGAGCCGGTTCAGCCGCTGCTGCTTGATCAGCTCCAGGATCTCGGGCTGGATCTTCTCCCTCAGCTCCCTGGGGTGGATGAGCACAAGAGTAAGGGGAGGTCACGGGGATGGTAGGGGGAGGGCTTCGGAAGGGAGGTGGCGCTGGCCCTCCTGTTCGGGCACTTACACGATCGGTGGGGACTGGAAGTCATCCTGACTCATTCTCTCCGACTGGCGCAGCCGTAGGATCTCGGAATAGCTCAGGCTCCGCAGTTTGCTCTTGAACTGGTCCAGAGAGTTGGGTTTGGAGGGCAAAGCTCGAGTGATCTGCTCTCGGACCACCTGCATGACCTGAGAGAGGAGGAGGCGCGGCCTCAGCGCTGCCCCGTGAAACGGACACCGGGCTCTGCCCTCTGGGTCCTGGGCAGAGCAGGCACCATGGGCATCCGCTGGGCCCAGAGCACTGGCTCTCAAGGCACACTGGCTTAGACGGTTACGGAGGACTGCGATGCTGACAAACGCTTCATTTCTCGTACCTCTCAACAGGTCAACGGTGGGGGAGAAAGAGAGGAGATGGCTGGGCCAGACAGGGGTTCAGGGCTTGACTCTGCACCTTAATCTGTTCCTCGAGCAACTCACTCAGCACCCTCAGGCCCTACCTACTCGTCTTTAAAGCGAGAGAATGGAAGACACATCTTTGATGGAGGCTGCCACGAGGAATGGGAGACCCCCAGTCTCTGGATGCACCGTGCCCGGCCCACTGGTGTGTGCAAAATACCTGTTAGTTCCCCCAGAACGATGGCTAAAGTGAAAAGCAGGACACCACCTGCACATCCCATCAGCTCCCCACCAATGAAGGAAAAACACATGTTAAAAAAAATACTAGAGGGAAACATAAACAGGGTCGTGATTGCTGGGTAGGGGAATTACAGATATTCCCCTTCTTTGTATTTTACAAAGTTTTTACAATGAGATGAGCAGCTTCAATAGAGCCAGCTCCTAGATTATCAGCTTTTGCGGGCCCAGCAGTGCCGTCAGAGAGGTAGGTACTCAGAAAGCATCGAGGAGTGGCTGCTACTGCTAAGTACCCCGGCATGAATTCTTGCGGGTCCACTCGGACCTCTAACACCTGTAGTTCATGCAATTGCCTCGGTGCCTGCATGGTTTAAGTGCTCAGTAACCCACGCTGTCACTGCCACGCTTTCCTCCTGTCCCCAAAGGAAGGTGGGAGGGGCTGGTAC
>NW_011494610.1:831004-849446 GCF_000754665.1 Bison bison bison
GGAGGGGCTGGTACTGGTCCACCGGGCAAAACAGGGGTCCAGCGGGGAGACACCTGCTCAAGGTTCTGGGAGGGCTGACACGCTCAACGCCTCTGTCCTGTGACTCAGCGCTGCCAACCACGCTGTGTTCCCGCTCAGGGGTCGCCAAGCTCGGGCCAGCTGCCCCAGGCTGCCCTGGGGTGGCCTTGCCCGGGCCTCAGAGCTCTGCGACCCTGACCTTGTTGAAGTCCTCGGCTGTCGCCCTCATCTCCTTCCAGGTCTTGTTCAGCAGCTGGATGCAAATGCCAAAGAGCTCCTCGAACGCACGGTCGTGGGTGAAGAACATCGGGTGGTAGTCGTTGCGTCCCTCGTTTGCTGTGGAAGGAGAAGCGGGCAAACGATGACGCTGGGAGGCCACATCTGGAAACCTGGGCTCCTCTGCAGTCCGGAGGAACAGAAGCAGACTGAGGACCGGGAGGGAAGTGGGCAGTGGCGGAGCTCTGAACATGCTCAAATCACCAGCTCAAACAAGCCACAAGACTCCCATAAACAAGGGTAGACGGATTACAGCCCACTCAGTGACTAAAAAAAAAAAGCCCAAGAAGGCTGTCCAGTCGCAGAGACACCTAACGTTGCACTCTTAGGTCTCACCGGCCCCGAGCACAGGGAACGGGCGTGCAGGGGAGCCGCGTACTTACGCAGTTCCCCGACCTGCAGGATCTCGCACAGCATCTTGGTGAGCTCGATCGCACTGCGGCCAAAGGGGCACTCGTGCTTGTCTTCTCGGCTACTGTTCTCCAGGACGATCTGCGGGCGAGGAGAGGGCGTGAGGGAGGGAGAGGGCAGGCAGGCGAAGGGGCATCCGCGGGGGCAGCCGACCCCAGCCTTTACCCGGATATAGGTGTCCTGGTGGACTTTCGCCAAGTACAGCATGTTGTCCAAGGCCAGCATCCCAGGCGGAGTCTGGGTGAAGTCCATCGCGGGGTTGATGTGGTTCTGGGCAAAGAAAGACACCTGACTTGAGACCCGACAGTCTCAAGTGCGGGGGCTCACTTGAGGGGAAGTCCGATCGCCCCTCCACCTCGTGCTGCCTGCCGGCACACCACACCTGCCCGCCGAAGCTCTGGTCATGTGCCATCTCTATGATGGCTTGGGCTCCTGGCCACTGGACTGTGGCTGACTTGTCTGGCATCCCCAAGGCCTAGAATACTGCTGGTTGCTGAGTAGATGCCCAGTAAGTGTTTAATTAACTCTATCCTCAAGCTGTCTCCTATTACAATACACACTCCAGCTTCTCGTGGAACCAGCTGCTTTGATGAGTGGTCCCCCCGCCACTCATCTGGCCCACTTCCTGGGCCCCCTACAGATGGGTTTGTTTCAAGGGGCCAAATGCTGCACAGAAACTTGTGGACCAAGCGTCGAGGGCCCTCCAGCCGCTCAGTGTCTCCAGTTCCAGGGCTCCCATGACCATACGTGTTACGAGGGAGGGCTGTCAGGGTTCTGTCTGGGGGGGCCCGCTCACTCCGTCGGGGGAGAAGGTCTACAGTGTTAGTGTCTGGCAAACTCACAGTGAACCCCAGCATTTTGTAGTCCTTGGTGTACATGGCTTTGCGTTTCTCAGTCCCACTCCCGGGGGCGTTGCTGGGGTCAGACTCTGCATCAAATGCAATCCTCCTCAGTTCAAATATAATGTCTCTTTGAGCCTGGGAGGTGAAACAGACTGTCAGCAGATGAGTCAGCTGATCAAAGGAAGCAAGGAAAAGAATGGAGTGGGTTGAGCTTTTCCAGGCAGAACCCTGGCCCCGATCAACCCGAGGAGGCATCACACAGGACACAGATGGAAGGGATCACGGCGAGGCACAGAGCTGACAAAACCGTTTCTGCAGACACAAGGAAGCTCGGCTCCCGGCACCCAGCAGGCGCTCCAAACACAGGGCACAGCGCGCCACATCACACGGCACACGACGCCAGCCGGGGGAGCCCGGTCCCACTGAGAGCCCACCTGGTCGTTGGGGTCCATCTTGGTCATCATCCTCTCTTCCAGAAGGTTAAAGGTCAGGACTTGCAGGACATACAGCTGATGGGCCATCTCGGTTTTGATGGGGCGGTTCCCTCGGATCACGTGCTGGAAAGAGCAAGGGCAGAGGGTTGAAGTGGTTTCTGCTGGAGGGTTGTGACATAGATGCGCAAAAGACAAAGCACTGGGCAGGGGACAGGGTTCTCTCCCCACACAGCGCCGGCATGCTCCAGAAGTGGAGGGAGCGTGAACGGACCTGACTCAGGCAGGGCTGACGCACTGCAAGCCCCAAGGGCACCATCTTTTTTTCTGCCCGGTCCTGGGCAGCGAAGTGGGACGAAGGGTAAGGTTATGACGTGGGAGGTAGGTGGCGGGGCCTCATTCCAGTCGATCCCCACAACAAAGTGTGTGTGTCAAGAGTCACTGGCAGAACTGGACGGCACGCTTTTGTCTCAGGAAAAACGTTCAGGATGGCCTCATGGAGGAGACAGGTTTCAAAAAGATCATTTTCTTTCAGTCATCTCTAGACACGTACACCAAGGCGGGGGGGCATCTAATGCTCCCTGTAGGCCCCCCGCTCACCCCTTCTCTCTCCCCTTCCCCCTGCTCACTCTACGCCCCCTCCCTGTGGCCCCACCCCAGTCCCTCTTCTCTGATGACTATCCCCCCCTGCCCCGAGCTCACCGCTCCTCCCGATGCCTGCTCGCCCCAGCTCCTCAGGCCTCCTTCGCCGCCCATGCTGCATCTCTGCCCTGCCCTACATCGCCCCGCTGTCCTCCCAGCTGACCACGCTGGTCCGCCCCGTCTCCCACCCGTGGTGGCCTCCTGCCCTTTCCTGCCTGCTCCCTGCACCCCTCACTCCCTCCATCTCACCCGCCATCCCGAGGCCCCGTCGCTCTTGCTCTTTTCTCATCAAATGGAACTCTTGCCTGGTCCCCATACGTGCCACCACCTGTGCCTTTCTCGTTCTCTTCCTCCATCTAGCTCATCTCGAGAGCTGTGCTGTCCAGTATGCAAGCCCCTAGCCTATGTGTCCACGTGCCTCTCAATCAGTTAAAATTAATTCAAGTTACGAGGCCTCATTTTAAGCTGAGGCACTAGCCTCACTTTCAGCTCAGCAGGCACCTGTGGCTGGTGACTACCGTCCAGCAAGAGAGCTGGTGTGGAACATGTCCATTCGCAGAAAGTTCTGCTGTATCTAGAGCTCTCTCACTCTAGATCAGTCCTTCTCCAGAGCTTGCACACTCTCTTCAGATCTGTGCAGCCTGATCTGGTAGCCACTGGCCACCCGCGTCTGCTGCACACTGGAAATGTGGCTGGTCTAAACCGAGATGTGCTGTGAATGTAAACAGAGTCTTGGCATGGAAAAAAATGTAAAGTATCTCCTTAATCACCTTCCTATCGATTACATGGTGATATCACAGGGTTTCTGACATACCAGGTAAATGTACTGCGCTATCAAAAAAACTAATTTTCCTCCTTCGTTTGTTTGATGCCGCTGCTGGAACACTGACGATGAAACCGTGGCTCACGTCGTGTTCCCGCTGGCCGGCACTGCCCTCGGCGTCCTCTCCCCACCTGCGACTCCAGAACTCTTCCCTTCCCTGGACTGCAAGCCCCAACACAGGATCCACAAGTCACAGGTGGTGCTGAAATTTAAACTGAAACTGTCAAGGATGACAAGCTCAGTTCTCCAGGCGCACCGGGCACATCCCAAGTGCCCACAGCCATCCGGGGCGTGAGCCACTGCTCTGCGCTGCCCCTGCTTGGCCCGCGGTGAGCACGCTCCGCCCTCATCTCCCACCCCAGCCCTCTTCAGCTGCCTCCGCCGTGGGTCTGGGTGTCCGTCTGTCTCTCGAGCTTCCTTTTCACGGTCCGCCCCGACCCAGTCTCTCTCCTCCACCTTGGCTGCTTCGGCCCTCTCCGCTTCGCCCAGAGTCTCTTCCTTTCTCCGGGTCCCGCTGCCACTCTGGTTTCTCCCTACCTGTCTGTCCCTGTGCCTCCCTCCTTGCCTCGCTCCATAATTCATGAAGCCACTCTGAAGAGAGCCTGGTTTTCATTCAACATAATCTCCCTTCCTCAGACTGAGAGAGGTTGGAGCCGGGGGAGGGTGGTTACTCCAGCCCCCAGTGGCTAAAGGAGGTACAGCTCCAGTCTGATGGAGTCTCATTCGACGGCCAAGCACCTCGAGGCCTCTGCTCTCTGATTCAGCTCCACTACATGCAGACTGAAGTGAGCGTGCATTACCCTCTTCCGAGTGGACAGTTTGGGTCCTGAGTCCCGACACGGGCAGAAGCCTTGCTTGTTCTCCACGTTTGTCCAGGAATGAGCTGAACTTCTAAACCCGTTCAGGCAAAGGACGAGCCCCAGAATTCATTCAAGGTCTCTGGGAAGGACGGTGCCCGACACGGCTGCCCGCGCACGTGGACGGGCCCTGGTGCGGCAGGCGGGGGCAGCAGCGTCTGCTCCTGTCCGTCCCGCCGCCCTGTCATGGGGCTCTGAGCGGGGAGACAGCCCCAAGGCGGGGCTGGTTCTGCGGGGTGACGTCCGGCTCTGCCCGTTCAGAGCAGCTGATCCACTTCTCAGGCGCCCACGGGGATGTCTCGAATTGTGGCCCCTGTACGTCTTGTTCAGGTGAAGGAACTGCCCGTGAGCAGAGCACTCAACGAGCGCCAGGCCCCCCGCTAAGCCCTGTGTGTGTGCAGTAGCTCATTCGGTCCTCACATCCGGGTGAGCAAATCGAAGCCCACAGACGGTAAGTAGATTGCTCAAGATCAAAGACCGGTTAACAGTGGGGGGACGGGGGTGCCGACTCCAAAGTTCATGTTCAGATTTCTGAAGGCTTTCACACTCGACTCTGACTTCTCGTTTTGTTTCTTTCACTGCAGTCTCCCAGTTCCACCTTGTTTTTGACAACCGATACGATGGCCGTCTTTTAACTGAGCTCCTTTGACTCTGACGTCTCGTTTTGTTTCTTTCACTGCAGTCTCCCAGTTCCACCTTGTTTTTGACAACAGATACGATGGCCGTCTTTTAACTGAGCTCCTTGGTGCTCTTCCTCTGCCCTCACCTCCCGCCTCAGCTCTCTCCCCACCACCGCTCTGCAGGAAACACAGACCGTGCAGTGTGATCTTTCTAAAAGGGCAGCCTGGTTATTTCACGATCCTGATTAAAGCTCAACTGCTTTTCGAAAAAAAAAAAAAGAAAACAAACAAGGTTCTCTTTGCTACCTCTCCAGCTGGTCACAGGCTTCCCTGGTGGCTCAGATGATAAATAATCCACCTGCAATGCGGAAGACCTGAGTTTGATCCCTGGGTCAGGAAGATTCCCTGGAGGAGGGCATGGCAACCCATCCCAGTATTCTTGCCTGGAGAATCCCATGGACAGAGAAGCCTGGAAAGCTACAGTCTATGGGGTCGCAAAGAGTCGGACACGACTGAGTGACTAAGCATAGCACACCAGCCGATCACACATCCTTGCTCCACCCTTTACAGGACCACTCACTCCTCCTGGGTGTCCCCCTTCCCCACGCAGGAATTCCTTTTCTGACTGCCCGCTTACCCTCAGCCTCACCTACAGCCTCCCACAGCCCTCCTTCATGGCGGGACTGCTGGGTCCTCCCCTGGAACCCACAGGCCGGGCATCCCTCCCAGGGCCCCACACAACTTGGGAGTTACGGCTGGTGTCAGTCAAATGAATTGCTCTTTCTGTGTCTATTTTAACACAGTCCTTCTGGATAAATTTTTTTTGGAATTGTGGGGCAACAAACAGTATTAGCTAGCTAAGGACCTCTCTGGAGGCTCTGCAGTTCCTGGTGGGCAGCCTCCTCGAGACAACCCTGCTTAAAAGGATCACAAAACACAGCTTTCCAACTGAGGAAGGGTTAAGTACCTACCAGTAAGTTTCCTGAGTGCCCACCTTGCTTCATAGCAATTTCACTAATAGTAGTACAACTATAAGAATCGTAGGGGCTTCCCTGGTGGCTCAGTGGTAAAGAATCCACCTGCCAATGCAGGAGACACAGGTTCGCTCCCGGATCTGGGAGGATCCCACGTGCTGTGCTCTAGAGCCCGGGAACCACAACTACTGAGCCCACCTGCTGCAGCTACTGAAGCCCGTACACCCTAGAGCTGTGCGCCAAGACCAGAGAAGCCACTGCAGGACGCATCTGTGCACCCCAACTAGAGAGAAGGCCCCGCTCGCCACAAGCCAGTGCCGCAAAGACCCATCACAGCCAAAAATAAATAAATAAAATTATTAAAGAAAAACAAAAAACAGTAACAGCTGCACTGAACCGTAACAAAACAATAACAAAATACAGCTTGTCTAGGAACTTACATTGAGGATTATGGACCGAAGGTGCTTCTGTGCAAATGCATTGGCCATGTCCTGTTGAGAAGAAGAGGCAAATGTGAGCCGGGTGGCAGGCACGGAGCTGTGACAACGATCCAAAGGAAGGGATGTCACAGCTCTCGGGCTTTTCCCCTTGATTTTTTTCTTCTTTTCAAATGAAAGGTGGGCACGTGGGGTAAAAATTCACAGACCTTCAACTATGTACTCTGAAAAATTCCCGCACATTTTCTTTCCAGAGTACAAGTGAAGGCAAACAGGGCTTCCTTTCTCAATGGCACAATCAACTGAGTCATCTTCAGAGAGGGACAAAGACTACTTTAGGACGAAACATTACAAGGACGCTGGGCAACAGACAATGAGCACAGGGCACAGAGCAGCGTGATGGTTCCCAGGCCACATGCACTGTCCCCGGCTGGAACCACTGCCAAGGCTGCAAGGGGCTCTGATGAAACGCTGACTCCAAACCAGGGATAGGGCTTGGCCCCAGCATCTCCCCAGCCCCCAGCACCATGCCAGCAGGAGCTCGGGCGGGATGCTTATGACTCACTTCTGACCGGTTTTAGAGAAGAATCTGTTGTGTGGTTTGGGGTACTTTTTCACGACAGGGTCGCCTTTTTTATTATATTGGGTTCAGATTTTGACAGTAACTATTTAGCACACTCAGGAAATAGTGTCCTAAGTTAAGTGAATCTCCCAGGGAATGAAGCCTTAAGGGTCCTCTCAGAACCATTATTTTGACCATTCTTGTGCTAATCTTCTCAAAATATATACACTTCTTTATTTTTGAAGAGACTGTAATGATTATAATTTAATCACTGCCAAGGATTTGGTCCCATCAGTAAAACCCACATCAGTTACTATCCTATGTTGTGACGCTGTTCTGAAAAGTTCTGACATAGCTTCTGAAATGTGAAGCTATTTTCCCCTAAACAAAATGCGCCTAGATTACTATGCTTTTAATTTTCTGGACAGCTTTTCATAATTCTTCGTCTCTTCCTTCCAGTGTCAGCCATCACTTCTTATAATGTTAATTCGTATGACTTCACTTTCTAAACTGCCTCCATTTAATTCCACAGATAATCATCTTTCTCAGAGCTGGAAGGCCTCTCTTGCTTCTAGATTTCTGGCCACATTCCCAACGGCTGACGCTGCCAGGAACATTAAGTTTTACTTTGTGTCCCCCGAGCACACACTGGCTGGCAGAGGAAGAAGGTGGACTAGAAACTTCTTCAGTAGCTATGGGAGGCTGGTTATGGAGCTTAAACCTTGCTGTCGACAGTGGGTAATTGCCAGTGATCTGCTACTGGAGTATAAAGGCCTTCGACCAAAGATTTCTCTGCGGTGCTGGCAGGGGAGAGCGGGAGAAAGCACTCACTGTCTTTCATATCCTTGTAGAGCTGACCTCTCCGAGCTCCCTCTAACCAAGAAATGAGCATTCAAACTCCCTCTGTGAACCGTCTAAAGCTTCTCCAATTGCTATGGTCTAGTAAGCATCCAGAAGGGCACACATTTCCCTTTACTACTGCTACCGCAAGCAGGAAGGCGATGCATCTGGGATTATCCAGATGAAAGTCACAGGCTATTCCTGAATCTGATCTTCTCCAGCTGAACGACAGACCCACATGAAGGCAGGTTACAAAGAACAGACTGGGCCATGTTCCCTGGGGCAGGCAGCCCCTTCCTTAATCCTTGAGGTGACTGTGATCCGCAGTGCTTCCCTCCCTGCCCTGTCAAATGAGATTTATAGCACACAACCTTGTCCTGTGTCTTGGAGCTCCGTGAACCGCCTGATCAGATCAGGAGATTTTTGCCTGGCTTTGACCTCCCCACCTGGAAGACAGCGGGGCCCTTTCCACACGGCAGTGCTACTTACAGTGACAGGCAGGTCTAGCGGATTAAGGTGCTTGTCCTGCCGGCAGAAAGCAAAAAGCACAGAGAGAAGCAGATGGAAGAATGAGCTTTCGGCTTACATTCACAACAGGACTAGGGAGGAAGAGATGAACAGAGCAAGCCATCCAAGAAAGACAAGGACAGACAGAACCACAGATGCTCCAGGTCCTCCCACCAGAACCTTCCAAGACCTCAGTACATGATCCCACGGGAATTCCAACTTACTGAGCCCAGGGGGTTGACCGAAAATTACAAAGCCTTTCTTATGTACCTCTCTTGGGCTTTGACCAGAGAAATCAAGAACGGCAGTGTTGGAAGGGCCCTTACAGATCCTTTAACCTGGCCCGTGCATTTTACAGAAAGAGAAGTGGAGACCCGGAGGGGTCAGAGCACTTGCCCAGAAGTGGTGAGAAAAACACTCGGCCTTGGGGCTCTGGCCTCTGAGGTCAGCGTTTGCCCCACTGGCCCGCTCGTCCCTCGTTTCCTCCCTGGGAAAACAGCCTTTTTCTCATGACATCCTTATGAATGAATCGGGCAGATGCTGCTCCCACGTTATAGGTGAGGAAACCGGGGCTCAGAGAAGTAGAGCAATTTGCATCATGTCACATAGCTAACTAATAGGGAAAAATTTAGAATCTGGATGAGAGGATCTTCAGACATGAAACTTTGAGCTAAGTCTCTCCACTGTTGCTTCCTTCAGCAAGGATAGGACCTGGCAGGGCTGCCAGGAGAGTCTCTTCTCCCTGCTTCTTGATCCTCTAACCCAGGGGTAGCCACACTAAGGCCAAATGAGATGTCAAGGTCTTATGAACAGTCACCACACCCCCCTGCTGTCTACTGTCTGAGGCTTCCTTGGCTATAGCGGGAAAGCTGAAGAGTTGCCATGTAGACCATAAGGCCCACCAAAGAAAAAAATATTTATTCGGCCTTGAGAGGAAAAAGTCTGCAGGCCCCTGCCCTGACCTAGGACCCAGCTGGTCTCCCCCCTTGGTCTTCCCGGGGTCTTCCTTATTAGCAAAGCCACTCTGATGGGCTCTGGCTACAGAGGGACAGGACGAAGGACTCTCCCAAGAGTCCCTGACTGGCTGGGTGAGAAGTCTTCTCTCGGAAAAGCCCAAATGAAAATCTTGAAAAGGCTGCCACAGACCTGTCGCTTGTCCTCAGGGGCCTTCAGAAAAAGTGCGTTAATCAGTGCAATGGCGTAGGTCTGAATCTCCTGGTTGGAGCTGTGTTAACAGAGAAAGAAGGCAGAGGGAGATTAGCAGACTGAACAGCAAGAGATGGTTTACAACAATCACTCGCAGACTGTCATAAAATAATCGGAGGCCAAGGATCAAAAGCCTTAAAACAGGGCACAGCCCCTGACCCAGCAATTCAAGCAGGAAGAATTTATCCAAAGACAGCCATTAGAGAGCTGTGTGCAAGTTACTGGCAAAGTGTTTTATCAAAGTACTATTAAAAAGAAGAATAGGAAATAATGTGAATGTCCACAGGAGCAGCTCTGTTCATGTATATGAAAATCCTAAGCAGTCACTGTTTTAGCACAAAGGTTCTTCATTTGGGGTTAGGGATGGGCTTAGGGTATCCATACACCCTAGAAACGGTATAGCCATTATTCCATTTATCTGGTTGACTATGTGACAGTTTTTCCAGGGAGGTGAGAGTCCATAACCATTACTGGATTTTCAAAGGCATCTGGGATGCAAAAAGATTAAGAACTACCCTTTTAGAAGGTTCTTTGACATGGGAAATGTTCAAGACCTATTACTCTGTTAAAAAAAAAATCAAGGCACACAAAGTATGTGTAGTAAGATTCCAACTTTTTTACAAGTATGCATAGAAAAGACAAGACCAGTGAGACAGTCAATTTAATGTTAGGGACTTCCCTGACAGTCAAGTTGTTAAGACTCTGCACTTCCAATGCAGGGGGCGTGGGTTTGATCCCTGGTCAGGGAACTAAGATCTCACATGCCTCGAGGGTGGGGTGGTAAAAAAAATGTTAACAGTGGTTATGTCTGGCGGTGGGATAATGGGCAAACGGTTCCCTTATTGTGCTTCTCTGTTTTTTTGAAGTCTTCAACTGTGAACATATTTTATTTTAAATAAACAGTAGCTACCACTTTTCTCTGGAATCTCATACTCCCAGCAATTGATGAGAACTCTCCACCTGCTGTGTCACAGCTGCATTCTGAGGCTCTTTCCAGAGGGGCTGCTGGGCTCCCAGGTCAGGCGGGGGCGTCTTGGAAGTCTGATTGAGGGCATGAGGCGTCCCTCAGCCCAGCAGCAGCGGACATGACTTCCAGGGACAGCAATGGGTTGAAAATATTCACAGACTGACCCCTAAGAAACGCCTAGCTCCTCTCTCCTCCCTAAGGAGGTGATTGGGTCATTCCAATTCAGAAACAAAGAAACAGAGGTAACTCTGAGGTCAGGAAAATCAGAACTCTCCATCTGGGGTTGATCATGTCCCCTCACTTCAATCAACCTTTTTGGCTTTTGGGGCATGAAAACAGAGGCTGAAGAATCCCCTAGAGAAGTGACAAGGAGAAAGAAATCAGAGTTGCAAATTTTCTTGTGCTTTTTTTTTTTTTCACTTGGGCTCGTGGGAAGGTTTGGGCTGAGAGCATAGCTGAGTGAAGAAAAGGCTGCTAAAAACAACCGAGTCTGGGAATTCTCGCTTCCCCGGGAACCGGAAGGGTATTCAGTCAACAACCCACATGCTGGAAGGGGGCAGTAGGTAGGAAGGTGTCAGCAGTATCAGCATCCTTGCTTTTGGAAAGTCCAGGCCCCTTAAATTATGTGGAATGGCAGAAAGGGAAGAAAAAAGAAGGGGGAAGGGAGAACAGCCTCCTAAGGGTTCATCTGTCTTTAGATTTTGTTTACTATCTGTTACATGTCTTGGGATGGGATAAACTTAAAAAACAAACAAAACCAAAAAAACAATGACCAACAACAAAAAAACCTCTCCTGAATGAATACCTATCCTGTGCGGTCTCTACACTAGACCTTTTCTCTCCTTTGATCCTCCCAAGCCTGAGAGGTGGGAGGGATTAACCCCAGCGCAGAGGTGCGGAAACTGAAGCCAGAAGAGTTAGCTTGCCGAGGGCAGAGACCTCGTCTGCAGTAGAGCCTGAATTGGAACACATGCTCTGCAAGACACTTCTGGCTACCCTCAACCGCACGCTGCTAGTTCAGCAAGAGTTCATTCGACAAATACTAACAGAGCTTCTACTTAAAACAAGGGATACAAAACTGGTCCCTGTTCCCAACTCAACGTTTAAAATGGGAGACAGATAATAAAAAATACAGTATTTCATGTAAATATGATCGTCATAGATACAAACAGGGACTCCTGCGCTCATAGAAGAGAAAGCATCTAATTCTGTCTGGCACCATGGTGATACAGAGAGGGACTGGGACAGTTTCATGCTATCCTAAGAGGTGAAGAGAGTTACAGAGGGTGTCAGGCAGGAGCGTGACGTGACCAGCTCTGAATTATGGGAGGAGTTCTGGCAGTGAGTAGCAGGGAAGAGGTGACGAGTAACAAGCGGCCCAGCACCTGGGAATACAGGTGCGGCGGGAGGAGGGCAGAGGGCTGGGGGGCGGGCCGGGCAGGAGGCGCGGCAGGGCCACACTTACACCTGGAGGTGCGAGATGAGCTGCCCCACGGTGATCTCCTCCGCGATCTTCTGGTACAGGCTCTGACTGTTCAAGACCATGCTCTCCAGGATGGCCAGGGACCTCTGCAGGATGGACACGTCCACCATGGGCTGGCTCACGTACCCCGCGATCTAGAGCCAGAGAGGGTGAGGCGGTCAGGAAGCCTGAGAGGGCTGAAGGCTTAGGTTTCAGATGCCCGGCCCCCGCCCAGGACTCTCCCTGCTTAGGTGTGCTGCCCACTTCTGGACAGTCGCCCCCAGGTGACAGTGGTGTCTGCTGTGTTGGCCAGGGTGCCAGGGAGTCCCGGGCATGGATAATGCATAACTCGATTTCAAATGACAGCATCCACTCAACTGTGTTTCCTTAAACCTAAGAACTTAATCCCTTGTTTTTAGAAACAAGGGTTTCGGCATGGAAGGGCTGAGTGTGAGGAGCAGAGGGTCTTCCTGATCCTGGGACCTCGTGTGCTCGCCATGTGCTGTTCCCCTGACGTACACTTTGTCCCTGTACACACGCAGAGACTCAGGGACACGGAAAGGACCTCCAAGTCTCGTAATTTAATCTCTCTGCTCAGTCCCCATGAGAATATCCTTGACACACGGTCACTGCACTCCTGCCTAAGTGTCTCCAGCCATCAGGAAGTTCTCAATGTCCCAAGCCAATGACAGGTACAATCTAGATCAGCTGAGATATCATTTATTGGTTTTCAGTTCAGTTTCTGGAGGTGACACTGCCTCTTCTTCTAGAAGAAGGACAAAACTAGAAGTCTCTCCTCTCCACACTGAGTTCATCTGACAAATAGGCTCGCCTGCAGATTTGTAAACAGAAGGCACACTAGTAAATGTAAGAGAATATAAGGCAAATGAAATGAACATTTTTTTTTTTTAAAATCCCAAGAAGAGGGAGGGCTCAAGAAGCAGTCAAGAGACTTAGGGATGGGGCTGGCGGGCTGGCTGGCGCTACCGCAGGTCTCACTGACAATCCAATCCCACTTTGGCCACAATGGATTCTGGGAGCCCAGTCCCACCTTCTCAGCACAGGCCCTGTGAGTATAACAAAGTCTCGGTACATCTTCCAGGAGCCACAGGAAGGCCAGACCCTGAGGATGAAAAACCTGGCCTTGGGGCTAGAAGGCCGACCCTCCCTGGAGCAGCTGTGTGGCCTGCATCTCCCCTCGAGCCTAGAGGACACCTGGTGACTGAGGGAGGAAGGTTGGAAGCCTCACCTGCTTAATAAAGGTGATTGAAACCATGTCCCAGGAGACAATGCCATGGTCCATGAGCTCTAAGAAGGCAGTCAGGGTGAATGCCAGCATCTCACTGTAGCTGAGACATGTGCAAAACACACACAAAACGATACGAAGATTCAGAACCGGGGAACACGGGAGTGAAGGGAGCTGCAGCAGGCACGGGTTCAGCGTAAGCACCACGCGAGAAATCTGCAGACACCACCGGCCCGGTGCCTGGCCGACGCCGATGCCTACACGGATTCCTCCCCGGATCTCTAGTATCACCAAGGGGAAGGCGGCTGGGCGACCAGGCTTCCTCATCTCAGGGAAACAGTCCCTCGGCCACCTCCCGTCCAGCAAATGCCCATCAAACCACAACACCGGGTGGGGTGCCCAAGGGAGCTTGCGTCCCAGCCCGCCTTCAGGCCAGGAGGCAGCAGGATGCAGGAGAAAGAGCGTGAACTTTGGCCCATGGTTTCAGCTCTTGTCTGACCACTTCCTAGCTGGGCAAATTTTAGACTTCTAAAATTTTCAGACTTCTATTTCTCTCTCTGTAAAATGGAATTCTTCTCACAGTGTTAACCTCACGGGGTTGCAGTGAGGACAGGATAAGGCATGAGAAACCTGACCAGAGTGCTGACGGACAGGAAGGCTTGAAATGTTTTCTCCCCTTCTCTGCTCTGTATACACTGTATCTGTTATGCACCCACACCTGCATGTGCGGGCCCAGTCCCTTCATGTGTCCGACTCTGCTACGCCTTGGACTATGGCGTGCTAGCGCTCTGATTTACAGACCAAGTTTGCGTTTACAAAACACGTTCTGACCCATCTCACCCACGATCCTCCTCAGGACAGGACAGCCAGGTGGGTAGCACCTCCATTTTAAAGAGGAGGGAACCACGGCCAGTCAAACCCTGCACTCCTGGGAGACTGGGAACGCCTGGGTCGGTGCTGACGGCAGCCACAGGCTTCAGGATTTTCGTGCAGCCGGAGAATCCACAGCTTAAAACAAATACCTGAGATGAGCTGCTCAGTTTGGCTAAGAAACTTCAACAGCTGACCCATCAGCTGAAAGAAGACTTCTGACTCCCTCTCTGCTGGCTTAGGTTCCATGGGCTTAGAAGACAAACTAAACATGTTTATCCACTGCTGATATCAACAGGGTAGTTTCCCGCCACGTTCCCCTTAGCACTGGAGTATCACAAAGTACGCACCCACCGTGAAAACGGGTGACAGGCAGACAGCGAAGGGGCGAGGGAGAGCTATTACAGAGGAGGGCCACACACGTCTCTGTATAAGGAGCCTGTGTATGGGGGCTGGTGCCTGGAGAGGGAGGGACGTGGGATGTGGTTAAGAATAGACAGACAGAGATCTATTCTAGTTGATAACGGACAGCCTGCTGATTAACCTCCATCACGTCACATCGACTTTCCAGAAACGATTGCAGCTGCGAGCTGACCTCTCTTCCCAACATCCTCAGCCCTGAGTTTACTTCTCACTTAGCATAGGGCTGCTCTGTCCCGACTCTGAATTTGTGAGAGCCCAGCTAGACTAGGAGACTCAGGGCCAGAAGTTATACCCCTGTGTGGACCGTAGCGCTTGGCATGCTGCTCCGCACACAGACGGAGCCCAACAAGCGCGTCTGACTCAATGGAAGAGACTGGGACGCCCCGCAGTGTCGTAGATCTGAGACTCCCCTATCGAGACCTCGGAAACACTCACTGGGATAAGAGCTTGGTTCCGCTTTCCACGAGCCGCGTCAGCACAACGATGCCATCCATGTTGATGAACTCGGTGGCGAAGGTCACGTCGGCAGAGAGCTTGGCCAGCTCCTTCATGGCGTCCAGCCGGGTCTCCATGCTGGAGGACTGGGTCCTCTCCATCAGCTGGCGTGCAGCCCGGGACTATGGGACCAAGGACAAGACACAGGACATCAGCTCCCCGTGGTGGGTCACTGCTCTGTGAATAGCTCCCAGGGGCCCCTGTGGACTCTCAAGCCCAAGGCAGAAAGAGCTTTTCACACTGCTTAATATTTGCCAAATAAATGTTTATTGGATCCATCAGAGAATCACCAGTAGGTCAAGACAGATCTGTAGCCAAGTGTATCCTTTCTGTATCACTCTGGTCTATGTATTAAAAAGAGTTCCACAGATGGAACATAAGAGATCTGAGAGATGACAATCCACTACCGACGGCAAGTCAGAGAGACAGACGAATGCTGCTGTTAAGTTGCTAAGTCGTGTCCACCTCTGCGACCCCATGAACTGCAGCACGCCAGGCTTCCTTGTCCTTCACTATCTCTCGGAATTTACTCAAATTCATGTCCATCAAGCCAGTGATGCTATCGAACCATCTCATCCTCTGCCATCCCCTTCTCCTTTTGCCTTCATTCTTTCCCAGCATCAGGGTTTTTCCAATGAATCAACAGATAACGGTTCAATCAATACTGGAGAGTTTTTCTTTTTTTAAATTGACTTTCAGTTGATTTAGAATGTTGTGTTAGTTTCTAGTGTGTACCGAAGTGTCACATGTTTTCTACACATACATTCTTTTTCGTGTTCTTTCCCTTTATGGTTTATTATAGGATACTGAAGCTAGTTCCCTGTGCTATGCGGTAGGACCTTGTAGTTTATACCTGCTAATCCCAGATTCCTGATTTACCCCTCCCCCACCCCCTTCCCCATTTGGTACCCGTAGAGTTCTCTATTAACTAAAGCCATCAGACAGCGGAAGAGGTTGTCTCTTGAAGTACTGGGCTCTTGGTCACTGGAAGCAATCAAGGAAAATCTGGATGACATCTGTCAAAAGTGCTATCGGAGGAATTCCTGCATTGGATGGAGAATTCAATCTGATGACCTCTAAGGTCTCTTTTTCAATCTGAAACTGGTAAGCCCAATATATATATATATATACACACACACACATATATATATATACACTTACTTTCTCTCAGAAGTCCAAATCATTGTTCCTCAAAGTGCTAGCCCTGGAGAAACTTTAAGAATGCCAAGCAGCAGCTAATTTCGAGACAGCTTTTAGAAAAGGACCAGCGGCGCCCTGAGCAGGCGGCCCCTTCCCTCCTGGAGCGCCTGCCTCCTCTTGCAAACACGACTGCGACCCCTCCTCCCGTGTTCACGGGTCCTTCCTGTTGCTGAACTTCTTAACTGTACAGCCAGCGCCTCACATCTTACTGGTTCATCACTCTATTTTCTGTGTGTTAATTTCATGGTCTCGGTTTGAATGGAAGAGTCTGGAGAGTAAAAACGCTCCCGGGGTCTTAATTTTTCTTACAGTGCTAAAGCAAGTGACCGGAGCCCCCGTTCTCCGCTGTCAAGGAGTTAGGCTGCCCGCATCTCTCCCAAGTGACCGGAGCCCCCGTTCTCCGCTGTCAAGGAGTTAGGCTGCCCGCATCTCTCCCTTCCAACCATGCACAGCTCTTGAGGACACAGTGGAGAACATGAGCGCGGAAGAAAGGGCCACGGGACAGAACGATTCGAAGAGCACTGGCCTGCACCACACTCAGAACCTTCCAACCCCAAATGTTCACTTTCCTCCTGAGACGGCGTTTCTGGGTGGCCGCCTCCCGCAGCTCCTGTTCCAGGGAAAGTCACCTGGTCTGCGCAGGGGCCCGGAAAACGCTTGGGCACGTCTGTGAAGGACACAGCTCCCAGGCTGTCATGTTAAACTGGCAGAGCGTCTGGGGCAGAGATGGGGTCCTTAGAACGAGAAGAACGAGAGGGAGGAAGCGGGAGGCAGAGATGCCGTGAACACTGGCTCTGCGGCTCCCAGACCTGGGTCTGAGATGCGGCTCTGACCTGTCCTGAGTGTCGACAACTGGCAAGTTGTTGAACCTGAGTCTCAGTTTCCTGATCTGAAAAATGGGGCTATAGAGAGTACTCATCTCATGATACCCTATGTGAAAGGATTCAGCTAAACCCAGGCATTCAGCAAAAAGCAGCTGCGGGTACTGTGCAGACGGAGCAGGCACTCACGTTACCAAGGGAACAGGGGCCAGGAACGCCCTCCATTACATGTCCGTAACAGGACACACGAAAAGCTGCAAGAGAAGCTGCAGACGCGCTGAGGCCACCCCCATGTCACCGGTCCTGCTCTGGCCGAGCAGTCAGGGCGGTGGGCCCCTCGCTGGGCGGTGGGCCCCTCCTGTCCTGTGGGCACCAAGGTCCCGCCTGTCCGGTCACTCGCCCCCTCTTTCCCGCACTGGCAACCTCTGTCTCTTCCATCTGAAAACATTCTCAAGGACACAGAAAAACCACCAGAGAAGGTAACAACCCTGACGGGTCGGAGGAGGTAGGGAGCTAGGCAGAGGAGACGAGAGTGGGAGGGAGACCTTTCGCTGGCTCTCTGTCAAACCTTTTTGATTTTAAAATACACGAATGTTTCTCCTCTTTTTAAGAAAGTGTATCTTTTCAACTCCATATCCCCGAGCTGGAACCTTCTCTATCTACTTCCTTTTAAACCCTTTTATACTCCTGATAATGCGGTGAGTGGAAGGTCCTTGCCTCGGAAAGTTGACGCACTGCCGCCTGGCTGCCACCGGCCAGGGACCAGTCTCCCAGACCCACAGACGGCTCTTCTGTCCTCAGCTTCTCTTCTCTCTGCTCACTGCGGACCACGCCGCCCTCCATCCTGACGCTGCCCCTGCCCTCGGCTCCTAAGCCGCTTCAAACTCCTGTTTCCTTCCCACCTTCTGGATGCCTCCTCAGCTACCTGGAAGGGCTGCCCTGGCAGAAACCAGGGGGCCAGTGTGGACTGTCTCGCTCCTTCCAGCTTCTTCGCCAAGCTCACCTCCACTTTTCCCGCCCACCCTTCCATCTCCATGGCCACTGCCTTCACGGGCTGTTAACACTGCTCATCGGCTTCTTGAAGATGCCTTCTGCCATCTTCCATACTGTCACTTTCTAAAGTCATCTTTCTAAAATATAAATCTAAATAAAATATTGCTTCCCGCTTAAAGTCTTTCAGTGTCCCCACACCCACTTCTGGATAAAGTCCAACCTGCAAGAAGGCCACTGAGGAACCTTCTGTTGGCTTCCGACTGATTGCTACGGGCCCCGGCCACCCACTCCCGCACCACCTAACAAGGCACGTCTCTGGGCATGGAGTACCTTTCCTTCTCCTCCTTCTTCAGCTGACTCCTGCTTACCCTTCAACACCGGAACCACATGTCCCCTCCTCTGGAAGGGCTTTCTGGGACTCCTCAGGCTGAGTCAGGCGGGCCCTTTTCTGAGTTCCCACAGCTCCCTGAGCAACTTTCTCTCCAGACCCCAGAAGGCCTTATATTATATTTGTTTACT
>NW_011494610.1:849546-856702 GCF_000754665.1 Bison bison bison
ATTTGTTTACTCCCCATTAGGCTGTGAGAGCAAAGATGGGCATTTTTCACCTCCAAGTCTTACTTTCTAGAACAGAGTCTGGCCCACGGCAGGGACTCACGTACACCTGACAGATAAAAGAATTCCTAAGGAAAGCAGAATACCTACCGGGGAGATAGCCAGCTGTAAGATTGTCCCATTCTTAATGTCGCTGCGAGTCTGGGTGGCAAAGAGAAACAAAGAGCAGCTAAGATAAAATATTAAAATTGGGCAAGTGAGCTGAATCAACAAGAACCTTCTGTCATTTTTAAAGGAGTTGTAACTGACACTCCTCAGTCAGGCCCTCTCCTGCTTGTTTCTTGGCCACGAATTTCTAAGACACTTTTCGAGCACCTCTCAGGAAGCAGAAGCCACATTTTCCAGCCACTAGAGGAGAGTAAGGGCTGACGCGCCCTGACCTGCCCAGGGAGCGGCTCTCACCCCAGTAAGAGGAAGCCCCCTGAGGGCCATCGGCACCACTGCCTCGGGCTGCTCACTTGAGAGCGAGTCCCTGTACTAACCTGTTCGGTGATGTAGAGCTGGGGACCATCTGCGTAACGGAGGGTGTAATACTCCGGGTTTGGCAATGACCACCTACGTAAGAGAAAAACAGCAGCCTCTTTGGGCATACATACCTGGGGGCCTGTCTAGAAGCTGCAAATAAAGAACTTTCAGTAGAGCTGCTGAAGGGATTGGGTGGCCGGTGTGATGTACGGGAGGGAAAAAACAAAGCTTTGGGTTGAGATATTCAACAGTAACCCCCTCTGCCTTCTGCAGAGACTGGCACCACAAAGGTGGCACGTGCAATTCGGCATGGGTCTCAGACCCCACCAGGACCTCAGGTGGGGCACTCCTACAGACTGACAGCAGGTCTTGGGGACATCCCCGCCAGCGATCCTTCCGTCGTGGGAGCCCCGGACTGGGGACCCACCTAACTGCAGGTCCTCGGGCAGGATTCCTCTCAAGGTCTGGCAGTGCCCCTCTGTCTTTAGTCTGTCACTGTCTGCAACAGGGGGCAATTTCAACTCACCCATCACAAACTTCCTTGATGATGGACGCCAGGGGCCGTTTCTGAAAGAGAGGAGGGTGGTGGGGATGGGGGCAGAGATCCTTCACCAGCTGCCACACCCTGCTAGTGCCAGGGTCCTGGTGAGAGGGTCCGCCAGGCAGGCTCAGCCTGGCGCCTGAGCACGGACTTCTTCTCTGAGAGCTGTTCTCGAAGAGGAAGCCTCTTGCAGGCCATGGTGACCAGCCTTCCAGAGCGGGCACAGGCCTTGGCTGACTCCTACTCCTGATGCCAGTGGTCCACGCCCCGAAAGACACCCCTACCCCGCACTCCCTGACTCCTCACTTCCAGAGCTTACCTGGTCAATTTCAAGGAGCTGTGCATTAGCACCTGGCCACTCGATGGCCACTTTGACGATGTCTGATGGTGGCGGCATCGTTCCCAATAGGGCCTGCCTCTCCAAGACAGACACACAGACACAGCTGCCTGGGGAGAAAGAATCAGAAAGAACGGGTTTGCCTTCGGTTTTCACTTTTGTTACGTATTTTGAAAAATCGGAAGGTAGTGTCCAAAGAAACACATAGGACTACTTGCTTTGAGCTTTTCGAGATCACACCACAACCTTTCCTTGGGCCTTTTGTCTCTTTAGATTAAATCGGCTAGTAGAAAAGGGACAAACCTATCTATCCACTGCAGATAAGCCAGCAGCAAGATCTGCAATGTGAAGCTTCAGCTGGACGGCCAGGAAGGCCCTGTGGTAAATGAGCATATTGACTGCAAAGCCCTGTCCTGGGACCTTGGGAGGGAGAAACATATGCCCGAAGACCAATAAGAACAGACACACGCTGTTCCTGGCTGGGTGGTTAAAGGAGCCCCGCCAGCTCTGCGGTCAGCCCTGATCCCAGAGTCAACAGGGCCTGGCCACAGCTCCTTGCTTCCTCCCTGCTTATTGCTGCCACTCCTTCCCCCTCAAGCCTCCCCCGTGTGGGATGACACAGGGTTCAGAAAATGGGGAAGAGAAGCGGGACAGGAAATGCTATCTTCATCCCAATTGCCCAGGGCAAGGGCCACCAAAAGAGAAGTGGAGGGAGGTGAGGACACTCCCACAAAGGCCCCACTATCGGAGGACAAGGCTTCAGAAGTACCTCTGACCCCACTCCCCTGCTGCCCTACAACATAAAGGAAAATAAATCATTTTGAACAAGCCTGGAAGATGGGCCACGTGACCAGTCTCCTAGGCAACTGACAGCTTAGTGGCGTTCCGGGCAGCAGCTAAAGCGTTCTCTCTCCAGGGTCTGATGCGGGAAGTTGCCCCACTGATGGATGATTTCAATGTGTGTTTATACTCCGTGCCCGCAGCTTCGAGAGAGGCCTCACTCTTCATCAAAAAGACCTTTCTCCTGTATCCTCCAAGTTTAACCATGCACCCGCAATTTCTGCTTCTGAATGGAGACTGCCTGCCTCTCCTGGAACATGCAACACAGCTGTTGCTACGCTGGTATTCATGGATGCCAGCACTTTTGCAGCCCAAGCACAGATGTCAGTTCTCACAGTACTTCTAAGTACAAACCTCTTTGGTGACGGGGTACAAGTCCCTTGGACTTCCCAGGTCGTGACGCTAGTGGTAAAGAACCCACCTACCAATGCATGAGACTTAAAGAGACCTGAGTTCGATCCCTGGTTTGGGAAGATGCCCTGGAGGAGGGCATGGCAACCCACTCCAGCATTCCTGCCTGGAGAATCCTATGGGCAAAGGAGTCTAGCAGGCTACAGTCCATGGAGTCGCAAAGAGTCAGACACGACTGAAGGGACTTGGCATGTACAAGTCCCTTACCTACCATCCCACAGGTCTCAGACAGAGGGAAGCTTTCCTGACCATTTCCTGACCAGGGTGGGCTGCTTCAGAAGTCGACTGTCAAAAATACCAGCACTTGGACTTCCCTGGTGGCCCAGGGGTTAAGAATCTGCCTGCTGATGCAGGAGACACATGTTTGATCCCTGGCCCGGGCAGATTCCACATGCCACGGGCAACCAAGCCTGAGAGCTGCAAGTACTGAAGCCCACGCACCCAAGAACCCCAGAACCTGTGCTCCACCACAAGAGAAGCCCAGGCTCCACGACAGGCGCAGCCTCTGCTCGCCACAACTAGAGAAGACCTAGCACGGCCTCACACACACACACACACACACACACGGTGTGTTTATACTACCAGCACTGTCAGAACACACACACACACGGTGTATTCCTGTTACCAGCACCGTCAGAACACGGCAGCACAGAAGAGATGGTTTTTGACGTGCTATCACGTACTTCGCTGAGTTCTGCCAGCAGCCTTATGAAGTAGGCACAACAGGATTATTTGAAGACATCTCCATTTGAAGGTGACAGAAGTGCAGCTCAGTGGGCTAAGCTACGCGAGCTCACCCAGCATAAAAGCGGTGAAGGGGACAGACGTGGAGCTGACTTTGGCCAGCGCACCCCCTGCGCCCCCAGCCCCCACTGAGCTGGCTTGAATTTCTGCTTGCTGCAACTGAATTAGGCCTAAAGGTGAAGTGGGCTGGCCTCATGGCTCTGAGAGCTTTCACATCTTCTGCAGCTCCAGGCGGAACTTCTCACATGTGATTTCTATGTGCCTAGACACACAACAAATCTCTGAAAAGAAACGGGCCCAAGTCCTGGTGGAGATGCTCTGCTCAGGTGACAGAGCAAAGCAGGCATGGTACCATGAATCTCTGGATCCCCAGGACACCCTTATCCTTCTCTAAGGGTATCCTTGTCATACCATTTTAATTTAGATACAAATTACATCAAATACAATGCAGAGCTTATGTATATACGTGTGTATACATATGTAAATACACACATATATATACATACACAAAAAACAGAAACACACACACACACCTTCCTGTAACCACCCACCTAAAACAAGACACCAAACATTTCACACCCCCCAAATTTCCCTCCTACCTCTTTCTGGTCAGCCCCTCACCCACCAGCCCTCCAAGAGGCAACTTCTTTCTGACTTGTATCACCATGGATTGTCCTGCAGCCTTTTGTATTAATATAAATACTTCATACATGTGGAAATGCACAACATGGCCTCTAAGACCATTTGTTATTTAATTTAGTTTCTTCTTCTTTTTTTTAACTTTTTGGCCAGAGTGAGGCATATGGGATCTTAGTTCCCGGACCAGGGATCGAACTCACGTCACCTTCAGTGAAGCACGGAGTCTTAACCACTGGACCTCCAGGGAAGCCCCTGGTTTCTTCTCTTTAAAATCAGCAGGCCGTGTAGGTGCAAGAGGAAGAGTGCTGGGCCGGGATGCCGGCCCCCGCTGAAGAAAGCACCTGGGTTCAGGGCCGGGATGCCGGCCCCCGCTGAAGAAAGCACCTGGGTTCAGGGCCGGGATGCCGGCCCCCGCTGAAGAAAGCACCTGGGTTCAGAGCCAGAGGACTCGGGACCTGGTCACAGCTCCGTCGCTGAGTGTCTGGGTGATGACGTGTCCCTTTCACCCAAGTCTCGGTTTTCCTCTCACCTGCGAGGCGAGACTGTGGAACTAAAGCACGTGTAATGTGCCTTTTAAGTCTAAGATTCTAAACTAGAGCTTAGAATTCCAAATGAAGACTGCCCATTTCAAAGTTTTATGCGTAAGAATCTTCACCTTTACTTCAGTGGTACTGCTAAGACACCAATCATATATTTTGGAACTCCTAAACAAATGTGACACTCATCACTGTATTTTACAGTTACACTTCACTTTGATCCATATGGCATATCCTAGGCTGATTATCTCTTTATTAAAGTCAGCCATGAGTGATTCTTGTCTGTTCCAAAAATTCACATCCCTGTGAAAGCACGGGGATTTGCAATCGCTGGGACTATTCCAGAGACACTGTAAGCCCCTGTTCTCTGCGATTCTGCCCTTTCCCCAAATGCCCAGGCAGCCCACGTGTGTTGGCACTCTCTCCACCCGCACCACAGCCTATGGGACCAAGGTGAACACCCACTCTCCGCAGACTAATCCAATCCGCTCTCTTGAGCTTAAAAGACACAGGATAAGGGAGATGGATGTTGACGGGCTCTGAGCAGGCCAGTCAGCTTCAGAGTGGGGACCACGGCAGGCCAAAGATACAGGAGACGCAAAAACCACAGGCCTTACAGAGGAAGGAGATGAATAGACGGCAGCCTAACGCGCACAGGGCACGGAGCAGGCCCTTAAGGAACACTGGCCGGAACACTGAAGAGCAAAGCCCACTTAGACAAGTCTAGCTTGTTAACAACAGTTCAGTTACGCGGTGGCTTCGTGGCAGTCATCCTGTGTATAACAGTAATGTGCAGACGGCCTCTTTACACTCCATCGCACATGGCTGTGGTGTTACTACTGCTGAAGCTCACCTGAACCCTGAACACCATCCCCATTAGACAGATGAGGCAACCGAAGTTCACACGGGATGAGAACGGGTCTTCCACATGCCTCCTTCCCATCTTCACACACACAAAAAAACAAAAACAAAGAAACCACATCAGACTGGATCTCAAGATCGGCTCTTAGGGGGACCCTCCCTGGTGGTCCAGTGGTTAGGAGTTCACCTTCCAATGTAGGGGATGTGGGTTCGATCCTTAGTCGAGAAACTAAGATCCTACATGCCTTGGGGCAACTAAGTTTTCGAGCCACAGTGGAGACCCAGAGCACCCAAAAAAAAAAAAAAGACTGGGCTTCGGGCCTTCACAGCTGGTTCTCTTCTGTAGCAGCCCTGTGCGATGTTACTCCATTTTACGGACAAGAAACAGAGGCACAGATAAATTAAGCTCCGTGCTCAGCGTCATGCAGCTAGTAAGCAGCACCACCAGAATGTGACCCCAGCCAGTCTGGCTGTTTGAAAGCCACATGAAAGCAGGGGGCACTGTACCCACAGCAGGTCCTCCGGGGAGGATGTGGGCGTGCTGGACCTGAAGCTGAAGCACACCGAGGCTGCACCAACAAGAGCTCACCACAGTGACAGAAAACGGAGTCCACTGTCTAAAGAAGGTGACCTCCACTCTCCTGCACGGGGCTCCGTCCGTCATGGTCCAGCCGGACCTTCCTGGACTACTTGTTATTTCCACGAGGCAGGGCACGTTCCTCCTCCTCCTCTGTGTCTTTGCACATTTCCTTCCTTCCTTGGACTGTCAGGAGAGCTCGTATGCAACCTTCAGAGCCCTGCTCAAATGTCATTTCCGCTCTGCACCAGTCTTGGCGATGTGAAATAGGACAGGACCCCGTGTTCTCATGGCCTTCTGTCCACAGCTCTGCGAAGGCTCCCAGGCTACCCCATTACAGCTTTAGATTCAGACAGCTCTCTTCTCCACTCTCTCCTCCTGGGGACAGGTCCAACCCTGCAGCTTCGTCACCTAGCACAGCATTATGAGCACCTGTATCTGCTCAAATCCAACAGCTCCGACTTCTTCAACTCCTACAAGCCAGGGCCGGTGGCACACGGAAGGGGGCGGGCACCGGGCACTCCAGCTGTGTGTTCCCTCCATGACCCAGCACCTTCTAACTCCACAGAATTTCCAGTGTTTTCACATCTAACATCAGATGTGTCTCACTGGAGAATCAGATGTAGCACATCTGACTCCAGTTAAAAGATGGAGGGAAAACATCCTTCTGCTTTTCTCCCTTGGAAACATTAGGAGACAGGAGGCTAGAAGAGTGATATTCTCCAGGTAACAGCCCCATGGACAGAGGAGCCTGGAGGGGTACAGTCCGAGGGGTCAGAGTCGGATGTGACTTAGTAACTCAACAACGATAACAAACAGCCTGAGGATAAAGGATCTCCTTGTGGGGAACCCTTTCAGCACTCCTTTGCTTACTCTTTTCATTTTCACTTTAGAAAGGAAGCGAAAATTAGGTCGAAGCAATTCAATAACATTGTAAAATTCTCAGGGTTATAAATAGCCTCTTGCTCTACCTCTGCAGTCCCACAGAGTTCAACAGCAAATGGCTAGGATGAGGGAGCTTTGGGTCCACATCCAGGACCAGAGGGCAAAAAAGTCATCAACCCCTTTCAATTAAATGACTCTCCACCCCACCCCACCCCGCCCCCTTTCAAATACTACAGACACAAAGATGACTGGGGGAACTGCTG
>NW_011494610.1:857073-861757 GCF_000754665.1 Bison bison bison
CAGCAGAAAGGAAGTGAAAGCCGATCCCTGGCCATTAGTAAGGAATTCAGAATGAAGAAGGAAGGCCAGAAGGTTCCAGCTTTCCACCCTCCCCCCTCATTCCTAAGGACCAGGGCTGACTGTGCTTTTTTGTTTCATTCTTTTGCTTTTGATACAGTGGGGGAGGCTCGGGGGAGGTTGGTTTCTGTTTCCTGAGATAGAACCCACGGCATCAGAAAGGGGACCAGAGGTCACACCCTCTTTCTAATCAACAGCACAATCTCCACAGAGGCTTCTCCCTTGGCCAGCTTCTCAAGTGAGAAGTGACTCAACTTCCCTCGGGTCAGACCCCCGAGTGAAGGCGAGACTCGGGTGTACGGGGAGGAAAGCTGGGTTTGCAGGCTCGGATTCTGCCAATCACTGCTAGAAACACCTAGAAGGACCATCGCATCAGTGGCAGCTGAGGTTTCTCCCCAGTTTTTCTGTCGGACACAAAACTCACCCAAACACTTAGTTAAAAGCCACTGACTTAGAGCCACAAGCGTGGTGAGGAAGGGTGTGGGAAGACGGGAACTGTCTAGGTTTATTCTCACAAAACACCCGCTCTAAGAACCACCCAGGTCTCTGGCTTAGAAAACTTCTGCAGCGCCCCGTGCTTATAGAATTGAGCTTAGACTCCTCAGCAGGGCACCCAGCTCCTTCCAGTCCCACCACGGACCCTCCTCGTGGATACTCCAAATGTCCCAGTGGACCACCCTGTTCCCCCGACTGCCAGACGCTTCCAAGTCGTACTTCGGTCTCAGCCGTTACTGCCTCCATCTGGTCTGGCTGCCAAACTTCTCCTCGAGCTCCGAGGCCCAACAGTCCCTCTTCTGTGCGGCCTTCCTGGTGCTCTGACCTCAGGCAAAGAGAACTGTGCTCTCGTTTGCATTCGCATCTTTTACACATGGTCACGATCCAGCTGATTCACAACTGCATATGCAGCCTTTTCTCTTGCTCTTCAGACTGTGACCTGCCTTCCAGCACCACCGACGCTGCCGGGGAGCCCCAGGTAACGCAGAATCACCCACTCCAGCCCTGACCTGCTGAACCAGAAGCTGCCTTCAAACAAGATTCCCAGCTGGTTGGCACGCACGTGACAGTCTGAGGAGCCAGACTCGAGACTGGTAGTTCTCCGCTCTGGTTGTGCCTCGTCCAGGCCCACCCCGGGTGGCTGCAACACCCACCTCCCCACCCCCAGCAGGTGACTGTGATGGGCAGCCAGGGCTGGGAGCCACAGCTCCAGGCTGCCAGCTAAGGCCAGGGACTCATCAAGTCCGTATCTACTCCCCTGCCCCACCTTTCCCCAAGGCTGGCGGCACAGGGCCTGGCACACAGCTGTGCCCACGGAATTCCACACCAAAAATACTCTCGAGGATGCCCCTGAACCTGACTGCCTTTAAAAGAGAAACAAAAACTCTAATGACAGAGGACTAGCTGTTGCCTAGAACTCTGCAAATCCCTAGTCATCGAGGTGGACGTAGGAGTCAGTGCTTCCAGATCACTTGCCTCAGTTTCCGGAAATGAAACAGACACTGGAGTGGAAAAGAAGGATGAATCAGAAGTCCTGCCGGCCTTCATGGGGCTGTGGTGCTGCGGCGGGGAGGCAGAGACTGTGTAGGGAGCAGGTATGCTGAGCTGAGAAGCCCTGGGGGATGACTGAAATCCCAGGCTGGGGGCCTGACTCCTTCAATCCTGACCCCAACAGCACAGCATTGCTCTTGCTGGAAAGCTGGGCCAAGCCTCTTGTTCTACGAATACGGGAAGTGAGGCCCAGAGAAGCTGGCAAGGCCCCACCGCCAGTCAGGGGCAAGAGACGGCCTCGCCCCGCGCTTCAGGGTCAGTCCTCCCCGGGCCACGGGAGGCCTGGCCGACAGCTCTGCCACAAGCCCGAGCCTCGCTGGGCCTTAGGTCCTGATCGACATGAGGAGGCTGGGCTAGGTGTAGTGAGGTCCCTTCTAAGCCTGACGTTCTAGCACGGCAGCGTAACTTACTGAGGTTAGGAGCTCGTGTTCTGGGGTGGGACAGACCTGGATTTGGATCCCAGCTCTCAGAATTTCTTTACCTGTAAAATGGGGATTTCAATCAACCGACCCTACCCTATAAAGTTGTTGTGAACGATAATACGCGTAATTCATTTAAGCATAGTACCTGACCCACAGTAAGCGGAGTTCCAACCCTGTGAACTTGACGAAGTTGCAAAGCACGGTCACTGTGTTTCCCTGGCATGACAAAGCCCTATCTACTGGGCTTTACCACACTGATGACAGAATGAGAGAACATACGTTAAGGCAATCAGAGAGCGGAAATATAATAATGATAATAAATATAATAATCAGATATTGTAACAATTGTATAATATAATGATGATATGATATATAATACTTAACATTCCTTTCCTAGCAGAACCTTGGAGAGCTTCAGAGTTCCAGAGCAGTGGCCACTACAACGCCTAGCACAAAGCAGGTGCTCAACAAACTTTTCTCCTGGCTCAGTTAAAACTAGTGTGCCTAATGGGTTCACAAATTCCAGCTGCTTAAGTCAGGCAGCACCTACGTGGGAACTGTAGGAAACTGCGAAGGACCCCTTGCCACAGCCTAGAGGATTTCAAACCCAGCACTTGACACACGTTATGCAGCTGCTGCAGCCTCTGCACACCAGTTCCTGGTCCTCCACTACACTGCAGAGTATCCAGCCGCTCATCTAATCCTTCCGTGATCTGGCCTTGTCTTTCCGCATACCCAGTTGGAGTCCTGAAGATGAGGGCTGTGACCACACTCCCCAGTCTCCCCAGATCCTGGTCTCACAGTGATGGGGACCTCACTCAGCCAGCTGCTGTTGAACTGAACAGCCAGACTGTTAATTGGCACCTTGTACGAGATGCTGCGGGCTGGGTACATTTTTCGACCCAAGGGCCAGGCTGAGTTGGTGTAGGCGCTGAGCTGCGGTGACTGGACCCAGAAGCACTGGTTTTGCAGGTTTTTCCTCAACTGCATCAAACGCGCTTGTTCCTGAGCCACTTACATAGGTGGTACACGTGCACCCAGACACACTGACTCTGCAAGGACAAGGCAGAGTAAGTACGACCCACAGGTGCCGTTTTGGGGGGAGAAGTTTAGCCTCCACTTCTGGCACCCCCAGACTCCCCTGGCGCCTCCCGGAAGCAGCACAGGGTACAGAAGGACCAAACTCCAGATGAAGAGATTGGGGTCCTGGGTCCCATCTTGCTTCCTCCACTCACAAACTTTAGGATGACTGCTGGCAGGCAACATGACTTCTAGGAGCTTCATTATGTTTATTAGTGAAATGCACGTAACAATAATTACCTCAAACGGTTTAAGGCAATTAAATGCTGCCGGTATATAAAGCTTCTAGCACTGCACACCCCTATGAGTGGCTATTGAGCAGCTGATATGTGGTTATCACAAGCTGAGATGGGCCCTAGGTATAAAACACGCATCAGATTTCAAAGGCTTATTGTTGTTTAGTCTCTAAGTTATGTCCAGTTCTTTTGCAACTCCATGGACTGTAGCCCACCAGGCTCCTCTGTCCATGGGATTTGCCAGAAAGAATACTGGAGCGGTTGCCATTTCCTTCTCCAGGGGATCCTCCTGACCCAAGGATTGAACCCATGTCTCCTGCATTAGTTGGTGGATTCTTTACCAATGAGCCACCAGGGAAGCCCTTCACAGGCTTAATAACACACAAAATGTTAATACCTCACTAGTAATGTTTTTCTATTGATTATATGTCAAAAGAATATTCTTTGAAAATCTACTAGGTTCAGTAAAATGACAAGAAGTAATTTCACTTTTTCCCCTTTTTCTTTTTTTGGCTGCTCCGGGACTTAGATGCAGCAGGCAGGATCTAATTCCCTGACCAGGGATCCAACTCAGGCGCCCCCTACACTGGGAGTGCAGAACCTCAGCCACTGAATCACCACGGAAGTCATTTGCTTTTTTAGTGTGGCTATTAAAACTTTTTTAACCACAAATATTGCATTATATTTCCACTGGACAGCAATGCTTGAGCACAGAGCCTGGCACAGTTTGTGAAGGACATTAGAGCTGCGACTCACACCCTGTACCTCTGGCCAAAGCCAAGTCCTCCATTCATATGTTTAACACACATTCACAGTGCCTGGCCCTGGGCAAGATGCAGGAAATACAAGGAGCAACGACGGACCCTTTCTTTTCCCCTGTGGACCTTACTACCTGGGGATGGGGGGACAGACAGACATGAATACGTTCATAAATATATGTCAAACTGCTGTTCAAGTGGCGTGAAGGAGAAGTACAGAGGGTGATGAAAGCGGGGAATTCACTTGCTGGGACCAGGGATGCCTCTAGAGGAACTGATACTTGAGTGGAGATTTGAAAGATAAAGAGGACTTGACTGGAAGAAGGCAGGAGGGGAAGGTACTTCCTGGGGAGTAGGAAAGAAGGTTAAGGGTGCAGACTCTGATCTGGCCCAGGGCTCGGTATGTAGCAGGAACAAGAAAAGGCCAGTGTGACAAGAGTACTGAGCAAGAAGGGTTAGTAGATGGAGACTAGAGAGGAGAGGTGGGTGGCATCCCATCTCCAGAGCTTGGGTGAGGATCTGAGGGTGGTCCTGCAAAGAGGTGGAAGCCGGCCAGTTACAAAGTAAGCCAGGGAACGGATCTGGA
>NW_011494610.1:862648-865242 GCF_000754665.1 Bison bison bison
CCGGCCCTCTCGGGACCCCGCCCCGCGCACGCCAATCCAGGCTCCTATTGCTCCGTTTCGCCGTCACGCTGAGCTCTCTTTCTTCAATTGGGCGGATTGCCTGTCACTCAAAACAGGGAGGGCCCAACTGCCCGGGCGGGGAAGAGGGAGCCGCCGGTCTCCACCCGGCTGCCCGAGGCCTTTTAAAGGCGCAGCCTGTTTCTCCCGCCTCGGGTTATTGATTTTGGAGAAATGGGATCCCCTCCACGCCCCCCGGCAAATGCAAGAAGCAGCCTTTCCTCCCCACATTCCCCTGCTCCCCGAAACTTTTCTTTTGGCACAGCCTGGGACCCAGGTGATAAATCAGAGGTTTTGAGGGCTCAGATGTCCTCCAATGGCACTCGGCCGGGTGCCCAGCAGGCATGGAACGCACACAGCAGTGGGATAACTGTGGTTTGGAGAACTGAGTGGGAGGTGACAGTCGTGTCAGAGGCTGTGAGCAGCCGCGGCTGCTCACCACCGAGCTGGAGCTAATTATACACGCACCCAGGGCTGACCGTGGGCGCGGAGTAGAGGCAGAGGGGTACAGCTCAGCCGTACTGCTGGTAGGGACCCGTGGGAGGTGGTATTTGTCACTGCACCTGCAGATCGGAGCCGGGCCCTGCGCCAGGGCCTCACTCGTGCTGCCTCCCTTTTACACGCACAGCAACTCCGATGTAGGTTTTAAATGGGTTCCCTGACCGTGCAGCTAGTGATGGGCAGAGCAAAACTCCAGCCTGTGCCTGATTGATTCTAAAGTCAATGCTTTAACCGTCTTGTCTCAGGGATCCTTACAACCCCCTGAGGGATGGGTATTTTGTTGTCCCGTTTACAGATGCTCAACGAAGAGAGGAAATAATGAAACTGATACTCAGCAAAGAGACTAAATAAGGACTCTCATTTATATGGCACTTTACACTCAGCAAAGCATCTGAAAGGCAGTTTTACATATGTTGTTTCATTTGATCCTCAAAACATCTTGGAATTGAAGATGACCTTTATTAGTACCCTTTTACTGGTGAATACAATGATGCTCATGGAGGTTGTGGCTTAGTAATAGCTAACGTAGCTACAGCCCTTGCAGAAGTCATCAGCAAACTTTCCATAAATATCCAGATAGTAAATGCTTTTGGCTATACAGTCTCTGTCAAAACTATTCAACTGTGCTGTTGGACTGTGAAAGCAGCCACAGACGATATGTAAACCAGTGAGGGTGGCTGTGTTCCAATGCAACTTTATTTACAAAAAATAGGTGTTGACCTGTGGCTGTACTTCGCCCACGCCTTGCCTACCAAAGCTTTTAGTAGACCATCGCTTTGTGAGATCTTCACAGAAGACTGTTATTATTCAGGCTGTCCTTTTTAATTATTAATGAATTACTGTAGATGTTATCATCCTCATCGTTTTACAAAGGAGAAACTGAAGGTGTAGCAAGGTTAAGGATTATATTTGAGGTCAACTCAGGAACTAGAATGCAGAGTTCCAAAGAATAGCAAGAAGAGATAAGAAAGCCTTCCTCAGCAATCAATGCAAAGAAATAGAGGAAAACAACAGAATGGGAAAGACTAGAGATCTCTTCAAGAAAATTAGAGATACCAAGGGAACATTTCATGCAAAGATGGGCTCGATAAAGGACAGAAATGGTATGGACCTAACAGAAGCAGAAGATATTAAGAAGAGATGGCAAGAATACACAGAAGAACTGTACAAAAAAGATCTTCACGACCCAGATAATCACAATGGTGTGATCACTCACCTAGAGCCAGACATCTTGGAATGCGATGTCAAGTGGGCCTTAGGAAGCATCACTATGAACAAAGCTAGTGGAGGTGATGGAATTCCAGTTGAGCTATTTCAAATCCTGAAAGATGATGCTGTGAAAGAGCTGCACTCAATATGCCAGCAAATTTGGAAAACTCAGCAGTGGCCACAGGACTGGAAAAGGTCAGTTTTCATTCCAATCCCAAAGAAAGGCAATGCCAAAGAATGCTCAAACCACCACACAATTGCACTCATCTCACATGCTAGTAAAGTAATGCTGAAAATTCTCCAAGCCAGGCTTCAGCAATACCTGAACTGTGAACTTCCTGATGTTCAAGCTGGTTTTAGAAAAGGCAGAGGAACCAGAGATCAAATTGCCAACATCTGCTGGATCATGGAAAAAGCAAGAGAGTTCCAGAAAAACATCTATTTCTGCTTTATTGACTATGCCAAAGCCTGTGACTGTGTGGATCACAATAAACTGTGGAAAATTCTGAAAGAGATGGGAATACCAGACCACCTGATCTGCCTCTTGAGAAATCTGTATGCAGGTCAGGAAGCAACAGTTAGAACTGGACACAACAACAGACTGGTTCCAAATAGGAAAAGGAGTACGTCAAGGCTGTATATCATCACCCTGCTTATTTAACATCATGAGAAACGCTGGACTGGAAGAGACACAAGCTGGAATCAAGATTGCCGGGAGAAATATCAATAACCTCAGATATGCAGATGACACCACCCTTATGGCAGAAAGTGAAGAGGAACTAAAAAGCCTCTTGATGAAAGTGAAAGAGGAGAGTGAAAAAGTTGGC
>NW_011494610.1:865432-875686 GCF_000754665.1 Bison bison bison
TTGGAAGGAAAGTTATGACCAACCTAGATAGCATATTCAAAAGCAGAGACATTACTTTGCCAACAAATGTCCGGCTAGTCAAAGCTATGGTTTTTCCAGTCGTCATGTATGGATGTGAGAGTTGGACTGTGAAGAAGGCTGAGCGCCGAAGAATTGATGCTTTTGAACTGTGGTGTTGGAGAAGACTCTTGAGAGTCCCTTGGACTGCAAGGAGATCCAACCAGTCCATTCTGAAGTAGATCAGCCCTGGGATTTCTTTGGAGGGAATGATGCTGAAGCTGAAACTCCAGTCCTTTGGCCACCTCATGCGAAGAGTTGACTCATTGGAAAAGACTCTGATGCTGGGAGGGATTGGGGGCAGAAGGAAAAGGGGACAACAGTGGATGAGATGGCTGGATGGCATCACTGACTCGAAGATCGTGAGTCTGAGTGAACTCTGGGAGTTTGTGATGGACAGGGAGGCCTGGCATGCTACGATTCATGGGGTCACAAAGATTGGGACACGACTGAGCGACTGAACTAAACTGAACAGGAACTAGAACTCAGGTCCAGCTTTCCTCATTCCCAGTTTCATCTTCTGTCTACAGAACTGGTTGGAGGAACCCTTGAGAGTTCCACCTTGGTCTCAGTTCAGTTCAGTAGCTCAGTCGTCTGACTCTTTGCGACCCCATGGACTGCAGCACACCAGGATTCCCCATCCATCCCCACCTCCTGGAGCTTGCTCAAACTCATGTCCATTGAGTCAGTGATGCCATCCAATCATCTCATCCTCTGTCATCCCCTTCTCCTCCTGCCTTCAATCTTTCCCAGCATCAGAGTCTTTACCAATAAGTCGGTTCTTCACATCAGGTGGCCAAAGTATTGGAGCTTTAGCATCAATCCTTCCAATGAATATTCAGGACTGATTTCCTTTAGGAGTGACTGGTTGAATCTCCTTGGTCTAGCAGAACTTTTTTCCTGCCCCATTACAAGATGACAGGCCAAGTTCATTTTCCCTCCCCAGCCTCGGGTGGTAATAACTCCTGCAGTTCCCTTCTTCAGGAACATTCTCCCAGCTCTTCCTGCCTTATTTATTTACTGTAGCCCATAAACACCTCTCCCTCCCTGAGCCCCCATACCAAGCAGCTTTTTATTTTTATCATTTTTAAAAACACTTTTAATTTTATATTGAAACATAGGTAATTAACAATGTTAGTTTCAGGTGTACACCAAAGTGATCAGTTATATATATGAGTATTGATATCTATTCTTTTTCAAATTCTTTTCCCATTTAGATTGTTACCTAACATTGAGCAGAGTTCCCTGTGCTATACCTTAGGTCCTTGTTAGTTATGGATTTTAAACATACCAGTGTGGACATGTCCATCCCAAACTCTCTCGCTATCTCCTCTCACTCTTACCCCCTGGTAACCATAAGTTTGTTCTCTAGGTCTGTGAGTCTGTTTCCCTAGTAGCCTTTGTTACTAAGAATAGACCCTGCTGGGAAATAGACTCCATGTGGGCATTGGCTTTGGTGGAGTCTGCTAGCTGTCTGCCAAAACCCCTTCTCCCAGCCTTTCACAGTGACAGAGCTGCCTAGCTAAGCTTCCCTTCCCAGCCTCACTTACAGTTAAGAACGACTGGGTAGGGACTTCCCTGGTGGCCCAGTGGTTAAGATTCCCTCCTTCCAATGCAGGGGGCCCAGGGTTAATCTCTGGTCAGGGTGCTAGATGCCACATGCCACTCAACTATGACCTGGCACAGCCAAATAAATTTAAAAAAACGAAACAAAAGAAGACTGGGGAAGTTTTTGCCCGTGGAAGTGATGTATGAAACTTTATGCAAGGCCTTTAGTCAGTGGGCCTGGCTCCTCCCTGCTCTTTCTTCTCTCTCTAGCTGGGTCCAGTCCTGACCTTGTGATGATTATAACATGCTGAGGGATGAAAGGACCACCACAAAGAAAGTTCTGGGGTCCCTGAATAGATCACACGGAGAGAAAGCTACAGGCAGACCTGGAATAATTCTGGGTCACCTTATGCTCTTATGTGAGCATAAGAAAAGTAATCTTTGTTCTTTAAGCCATTGACTTTTTTGGGGTGGGAGGGTACGTGTCTGTTGGCTAGAACCAGCCCTGCACTTACACAACCCCGAGAGTGACAGCTTTCTTAAATTTTGTGCCCTGGGTATCTCACTTGCCTTACCCTAGTCTTAGTCCTGTTCAGTACCCATTTAGCCAAGGAATAAGTCATTCCCTTTAGCTTTACAATACTTGGTCTCCTCACCCTCCCACCTCCCCGAGTGCAGCTTCTTTAACTGCAAGTCTCAGGAACCAGCTCTGGCTAACTTTAGCAGTAAAGGAGTTTCTTGGCAGGCTAGTGGCAATTCACAGAGGTGACAGGAAGCTGGAGGACTAGGGTTAGAAAAGGACAGAGCCTGGAGATGCTTTGGGTGTGTACGTAGCCAAAATGAATTCATTCCACCCTCTTCTCCCCTTTCTTGATCAGATCTTTCTTTGATCAGAGCCAAGGTCCCTGGAGCAAGAGTCTAGTGGCTGGGCTCAGGTAACATGCCCAGTTAAGGAAACATCGCTTAGCCAAGGAAGGCAGGCACCCTGATTGACGGCTCCACCAAGGCTACTACACAAGGCAAGAATTCTTCAGATCCCTCCATCTCCACTCCCAGCTGAGACCCTGGCATTTCAGACCAGGCGCCCTGTTTTCAGACTGAAATCAACTAGGAGAAGTACCTGAAGCTGAATGTCATCATTATACGAACCCAACACAATGTCTGGAAGCCAATATGGCATGATAGTTATGATCCCCGGGCCTTGTAATTACACAAGAGCCCTTTGTAGCCTCACGGACCTGCAAGACCAAAGAAAGAGCCCAGAGACACCAATGGTTTATTGTCTCTTACACAAGGGCTTTCCTGGTGGCTTCATGGTAAAGAATCCACCTGCCAAGCAGGAGACTTGGGTTTGATCCCTGGGCCTGAAAGATCTCCTGGAGAAGGAAACAGCAACCCACTCCAGTATTCTTGCCTGGGACAAGTGGAGCCTGGCAGGCTATGGTCCATGGGGTCGCAAAAGAGTCAGACACGACTTAGCAACTAAACAACAACCACTCTTACACAAAGGGTCCTGGAGCGACACCTTACTGTGTGTGGCAGATGGTGGGCATGGTAGCAGTCTTCACTACTTGGGTGGAGGAGGAGGTGACCGTTTATAGGGGGAATTGATGCTAGGTGGGAGCATTAGTTACTAGGGTCTAATTAAGCCCTATAATTAAGAGAATTGGATATTCATGTGAGTGAAGCGGGGCCAGGTTGAGTGGGGGATGTACAGAGAGCAAGAGAGCTGCCGTCTTGAATGGCCTAACCATACAGGCCAAGCTGTGTGTTCTCTGGTACATTAACTAGATCTTTCTGAAGCTCAGTCTCCTCATCTGTACAATGGAGATAATAACAGTATCTACCTTGGTGGACTGTCATGAGAATTCAGTGAAATACAGTAAATGCCCAACACTTAGCAGGGTGCCAGGCACATAATATGGAGAAGGAAATGGCAACCCACTCCAGTATTCTTGCCTGGAGAATCCTGTGGACAGAGGAACCTGGCGGGCTACATACAGTCCACCGGGTTGCAAAGAGTCAGACACAACTGAGCGACTAAACAGCAACAGCAGGAACATGACCAGTGCTCATTAAGTTGTATGTAGTCTTCAAAATGGGAGAAGGCAATGGCACCCCACTCCAGTACTCTTGCCTGATCCCATGGACAGAGGAGCCTGGTAGGCTGCAGTCCATGGGGTCGCTGAGAGTCGGACACGACTGAGCAACTTCACTTCCACTTTTCACTTTCATGCATTGGAGAAGGAAATGGCAACCCACTGCAGTGTTCTTGCCTGGAGAATCCCAGGGACGGGGAAGCCTGTTGGACTGCCGTCTATGGGGTCGCACAGAGTTGGACACGACTGATGTGACTTAGCAGCAGCAGCAGCAGTAAGTACTCACTGTATTCTTTTAGTTCCTCTAAAGTCACATCTGAAACCGGAGCATATGGAAATACTTCTCCCAGTTCTCTAATCCTTTGACCACCCACATTTGTGTAGTCTGGCATCCCTTTGGGGCTTCACTTTCCTCCTTACCCAGCTCACAGCCTCACCCCTGGTCTTCACTATAATCATGCCCTTGTGTTTGCCCTCAGTCTAAATCACCATATGTCACACCTATGCCCAGCAATGGACTGGGGCCAGAGGAAAATACAGACCCTCACATCAGTCCACCAGAGGAGACGATTCCTTATTCTTAACTGATGACCTTATCAATCTGACAAAAGAGAAAAAAGAAAGGAAAAGAAACAATAAGAAGAAAACAACCTCATCTTCTCACTGCAAATCCACCCATCCACTTGCGTCAGAGCCTGAATGCTTTGCATCCTTCTCGGATCCTCCATAAGGGCGATCCTGGAGGTGCAGGTATATTTCATCTCCTGTCACCTACTCAGAAATGTTACTTCTGTAGTTTTCTCCTCTCCCTTGCAGACCAATGCTTTGGTTATTCCCATCAGCATCCACCTATGCCATACTGTGGTCCACCTCTAGAGGGCTGGGGTGCTTAGACAAAATCTTCACCATCATCTTCAAGACCTCAGATGATCTGGCATTTGATTTCTTTCCACTCTCCTCCTAGCTCACTCTACTTGAGTCTCATAGGTCTAATCTCCCATTCCTTGATCAGTTTTTTCCTCTCTCTCTGCCTTTGCACCTGCTGTTCCCTTTCCTGGAATGCTCTTCCCCCATCATCACATGGCTTACTTTTTTACTTTATTGAGGTCATACTCTAATACCTCCTCAGGCAAGTCTTCCCTGACCACACTATCATTTGTAATCCAGCTCCTCCAACCCCACTGTGTATCCTTATCCTGCTCCAATCTCTTGTATAGCACTTGATGTCACATTGCTGTTTTGTTTATGACTTTCAGTTTGGTTGTAGACTCCATGATAGCAGGGATATTGACAAGCTTGTTCCTGGCCGTCTCCCCAGGATCTAGAGCGTGTGTGTGCATGCTAAGTCGCTCAGTCGTGTCTGACTCTTTGTGACCCTATGGACTGTAGCTGGCCAGCCTCTTCTGTTCACGGGATTCTCCAGGCAAGAATATTGGAGTGGTGTGCCGTGCCTTTCTCCAGGGAATCTTCCCGACCCAGGGATCGAACCCACATCTCTTATGTCTCCTACATTGGCAGACGAGTTCTTTATCACTAGTGCCACCTGAGAAGCCCACCTAGAGCATGTCTAGTACATAATACTCGGGCAATATCTTACGTATTGCATCATCGAATAAACAAAAAGAAATCATGGTTAACCGGTCTCTATGAACTTGACTCATGCTATGTTTGAATCTTCCCAAACACTCGAAAATTAAGCATGTTCCTTCCTTCTGACAACAATAATTGTTGAAATACGATTCCTGACACCATATCAGAAGGGTTTCTGACATGGCGGCTCATAATCGAAAACAATGTGTATCTGCTAGAAGAAATAGAATTCGTATTTATTATGGATCTACTATGTGCCAAGACTTATGTTGGGGGCTGTTATGCATACGATCTCATCTAAAATGGCTAACTTTCTATGAAGCACTGATGCTGCTGCTAAGTCTCTTCAGTCGTGTCCAACTCTGTGCAACCCCATAGATGGCGGCCCACCAGGCTCCCCCGTCCCTGGGATTCTCCAGGCAAGAACACTGGAGTGGGTTGCCATTTCCTTCTCCAATGCATGAAAGTGAAAAGTGAAAGTGAAGTCGTTCAGTCATGTCCGACTCTCATCGACCCCATGGACTGCAGCCTACCAGGCTCCTCCGTCCATGTGACTTTTCAGGCAAGAGTACTGGAGTGGGTTGCCATTGCCTTCGCCAATGAAGCACTAGGGTGCCCATTTTACAGATAAGGAAGACTGAGGTTTAGAGATGCAAAGAAACTTGCCATGCAGCTTGTTTGGTACCCAAGTCAGTCTGACATCAAAGTACATGACCTTCTCTTTATACTCATCACTGAAAACAGTACATCTGGGCATTTCACTCTTTGTCAAACACTTGTTAGGCTTGGATAGAAAAGAGATTTTGTGCCAAGGTCTTTACATGATTTATCTCACTTGATCCTCACGTTCCCATGAGGTGCAGACTCATTACCTTTATTAGACAAATGACGAAACTGAGGTACGAGAGGTTCAGACATTTGTCTGGGGTTAATTGGTGGAGTGGTGAAGCCAGTCTTCAAATACAGGTCGAATTTCAAGGCCTGGATCTCTTCTGCAATATTGTACCGTTTCCCTTAAGACATCTCTCTGCCTCAGAAAGAGGAGAAAAATGACTAAAACAGGCGAATAAAGCATCATTAAGAAAATTCATGGTGACTTGGTTTTTAAGTGGGAAGCAAAGGGCAGGAGGCAGACAGCCAGTCTAGCCCCAGCTCTTGCAGGTTAGGGGTTCACATAACTCACGATAACTTCATTTGCGAAGATCGCTCTTCCAGGAACTGGGGCTTATCTTGTATTTGTGTGAGTGGAAGCGGAGCCTGGGGTGGGAGGTGAAGACCCTGGTGAGCAGTCAGCGGTCAGCCCCGGCCAGGGACCGACTCCAGCCGCTTGTGTGAGACTAGCGCCCTCTGCTGGCCCAGGAAATCATCTACCAACATCTACAGCTCTGTGGGTGGGTGGGCGTGTGTGTGTGTGTTGGGGCAGGAGGACATCAGGGGAATGAGATGGTCAATGAGATTTGCAAAACGACTAGCACACCTAGTAGATAAAAATAATAGTTACCACTTACAGTGTGACAGGGTAGGGACAGGCACTGTTTTAAGGATTTGGGGCTGTGCTTAGTCGTTCTGACTCTTTGCAACCTGTAGCCCTACAGGCTCCTCAGTCCATGGGGATTCTCCAGGCAAGGACACTGAAGTGGGTTGCCATGCCCTCCGCCAGGGGATCTTTACAACCCAGGGATCGAACCCAGATCTCCCGCATTGCAGGCGATTCTTTACCGTCTGAGCCACCAGGGAAGCTACATTAATTTTATTTGCTCCTAGGGACTTTCACATACTGTATCTAATTGAACTTTCACCCCGACCTGCTGAAGTCAGAATTCTGATTATTATTGCTCCCATTTTTCACAAGCGGAAACTGAAGCACAGAGAGGTTAAGTCATGCGCTGTATGGCTATTAAGTGGCGAATCTGGGGCTTGAACAAGCGGACTCTCAGCCTTGGCGTCCGTGCTCTGGGAACCACTACATGGCCGCCATTCTTTGTGCCCTGAGCGCCCCCTGGCAAGTCCCCTGTAAACAGCTTCACTGAGGGCGGACACACAGTAATGGCTCAACAATTTCTTGGAAAATGGTGAGCCTGCTAGGATTTGCTGCTTTCTGGACCCGAGCGGGGGCAGGGGAGGTTGCAGGTTCTTTCTGAGGACTAGTCTTACAACCCACTGCATCCCTCTGAACCGGAGATAAGCCCCTGGCCAGCGCTAAGCTTGGCCCCATGGATCCACTTCTCCTTCAGGAAGATTTTACTTACAAGAGAAGCCGAGAATCCTAAATAATAATGTGAAATATTTAACAACCAGTGAGGCATGAAGACTGACAGATGAGAACCGACAGCTCCTGGAGAAGATTCCTAGGAGCTCTGTCCCTCCCCCTTCCCGTGTGGCCAGCGCTGCTTTAACCCTTTAGTTACTGGACTGTGGGGAGGTGGAGGGGTCAGAGGTGGAGGGGTCAGAGGTGGAGCGAGAGCTCAGAAACGCTGGGGCTGTGGAGGAAACGCTGAGGGGTTTCAGACATCTACTATTTATCAGCTAATGTGGGGGAATTTTTCTACTTTAATGGTTGCTATGGCTATGCAGGCTGTGATGCCGTCTTTACTGTGGGTCCTCAGGCTGGTTGCTTGACCTCTCTAAAATAGGGATAGGAGTGGAAACTGACTCATGGGGCTGGTAAGGGAGTTATATGAAGTGAAACCAAGTAAAGGTCCTGCTTGTAGCTCTGAGTAGGTGTTCAGTCGATGGGGGTTGTTATTCATGGCTAAACAGATGTGTGTGTGTGTGTGTGGCTGTTAGGTGTGAGAGGAGAGTGAGGTAGCCTTGTTGACCCATGGCCCCTTTGTCTCACCATCTCTTGCCTTCATCACTTTAAGTGTAAGCCCAGCCCTGGAAATCAGAGCTTGGGTGTGAGGCGTGGGTTCCTTTATTGGCTGACGCTTCTTTTGCTCCTGGAGACACCTCCGTGAGTGTTCCTGAACTGGCTTGGTTTGTCTGGAGCAGCTCCTTGGTTGTTGAGAAGCTGGAGTGGCCATGATAGAAGTGAAGACCCACTCTCAGGACTTCCCTGGCAGTCCAGTGGTTAAGGCTCTGTGCTTCCATGGCAAGGGTCATGGGTTCAATCTCTGACCCCGGTCAGGGAGCGACAGCATCCAGTAGCCTGTATGCCTCCTGGCATGCCCAAAAGACTTAAAAAACAAAGCAAAACCCACCCTTGCCAGAGAACCTGGCCTTAGAGGTTTGGCTGGAGGAGGAGCCCAGCTGGAGGGGCTCTTGTTTATTGTAGAGTTTATCTGTTCCTTTCGCAAATATTTGTCAAGTGCTCAGTATATGCCATTCACAGGTTATATAGACTGAGCAAGACTAACGTGGTCCCTGCCCTCAGAGTGTTCACAGTCCTGCGGTGGAGATAGACAGCAACCAATAAGCAACTAACTAAATTAATTAATTAATTAAAAACATTATTATAAACAGGGATAAATGTGCTAGGAGAATGATTAGGCTCAGTTCAGTTCAGTCGCTCAGTCGTGTCTGACTCTTTGCAACCCCATGGACTGCAGCATGCCAGGCCTCCCTGTCCATCACCAACTCCCGGAGCTTGCTGAAACTCATGTCCATCGAGTCGGTGATGTCATCCAACTATCTTATCCTCTGTCGTCCCCTTCTCCTCCTGCCTTCTATCTTTTCTAGCATCAGGGTCTTTTCCAATGAGTCAGTTCTTTGCATCATTTGGCCAAAGTATTGGAGTTTCAGCTTCAGCATCAGTCCTTCTAATCACTATTTAGGACCGATTTCCTTTAGAATGGACTGGTTGGCTCTCCTTGCAGTCCAAGGGACTCTCAAGGGTCTTCTCCAATACCACAGTTCAAAAGCATCAATTCTTCAGCACTCAGCTTTCTTTGTAGTCCAACTCTCACATCCATACATAATGACTGGAAAAACCATAGCTTTACTAGATGGACCTTTGTTGGTAAAGTAATGTCTCTGCTTTTTAATATGCTGTCTATGTTGGTCATAGCTTTTCTTCCAAGGAGCAAGCGTCCTTTAATTTCACGGCTGTAGTCACCATCTGCAGTGAGTTTGGAGCCCAAGAAAATAAATCTCACTGTTTCCATTGTTTCTTCATCTATTTGCCATGAAGTGATGGGACTGGATGCCATGATCTTAGTTTTCTGAATGTTGAGCTTTAAGCCAACTTTTTCACTCTCCTCTTTCACTTTCATCAAGAGGCTCTTTAGTTCTTCTCTTTCTGCCATAAGGGTGGTGTCGTCTACATGTCTGAGGTTATTGATATTTCTCCCGGAAATCTTGATTCCAGCTTGTGCTTCTTCCAGCCCAGCGTTTCTCATGATGTACTCTGCATATAAGTTAAATAAGCAGGCTGACAGTACACAGCCTTGACGTACTCCTTTCCCAATTTGGAACCAGTCTGTTGTTCCATGTCCAGTTTTAACTGTTGCTTCTTGACCCGCACACAGGTTTCTCAGGAGGCAGGTAAGGTGGTCTGGTATTCCCATCTCTTGAAGAATTTTCCACAGTTTGTTGTGATCCACACAGTCAAAGGCTTTGGTGTAGTCGATAAAGCAGAAGTAGATGTTTTTCTGGAACTCTCTTGCTTTTTTGATGATACAGCAGATGTTGACAATTTGATCTCTGGTTCCTCTGCCTTTTCTAAAACCAGTTTGAACATCTGGAAGTTCACAGATCACATACTGTTGAAGCCTGACTTGGAGAATTTTGAGCATTACTTTGCTAGCATGTGAGATGAGTGCAATTGTGTGGTAGTTTGAGCATTCTTTGGCATTGCCTTTCTTTGGGATTGGAATGAAAACTGACCTTTTCCAGTCCTGTGGCCACTGCTGAGTTTTCCAAATTTGCTGGCATATTGAGTGTAACACTTTCACAGCATCATCTTTCAGGATTTGAGATAGCTCAACTGGAATTCCATCACCTCCACTAGCTTTGTTCCTGT
>NW_011494610.1:875786-890721 GCF_000754665.1 Bison bison bison
CAGGATGTCTGGCTCTAGGTGAGTGATTACACCATCATGGTTATCTGGGTCATGAAGATCTTTTTTGTACAGTTCTTCTGTGTATTCTTGCCACCTCTTGTTAATATCTTCTGCTTCTGTTAGATCCATACCATTTCTGTCCTTTATTGAGCCCATCTTTGCATGAAATATTCCCTTGGTATCTCTAATTTTCTTGAAGCGATCTCTAGTCTTTCCCATTCTATTGTTTTTCTCTATTTCTTTGCATTGATCACTCATTTTCCCACATTTTAGCAATGGAAGGAGGAGGGTTGCACAGTCTTGGAGGTCCTCTCTGAGGAGGTGATGATTATACTGAGACTTGATGGCTGAATAGCAGTTTTCCAGGTGAAGGGGGAGGGTTCCTAGTAGAAGGGCCAGAAATGTGGGAAGACCTGGAGGCAGGAGAGATCTGACTTGAACTGGGTCATTAGACTGTAAAGGAAGGAGGAGAGATGGGCAGGGAGAAGCCAGTTAATGCAGGTCTTGTCAGCTCTGAAGTAAATAGTTTCAGTTTTGCTCTATGTGCAATGGAAATCCACGAGAGGGTTGGAAGCAGGGGAATGACAAGATCTTTGACAATTTTGCAAAAAGATCTCTTGGGTGCTGTGATCCGATTGTGTTGAGAATGGCTGGTAGGGTTCAAAGATGGAAGCGGAGGACTAAATGTGATGTAAATATTAAAAGCTTGCAGACTCCTAGGAAAAGACTGATTTTTCTATAGCCCTAGGGATAAATAACCACCAGAACTGGTCTTCAACCTGTCTAACAGGTCAAGGGCAACTCACCTCACTGATCCTGCCTCTGAAACCAGCCAATCAGTGACAGTCTGTGCTTTGAAAACCAGCCAACCTGCAGAGCTTCACTGAAATGAACATGCTTCTAAGGCTGGCATCACCCTACTCCCACTTTTGGAAACAATGCAATCCCAAAACAATCTTTTCCCAAAACCTATGTATGATTAACCGTTTGCTTTGCTCATGAGACTATGCTGAGCAACCGAGTGCTCCTACATGCGAGGAAGCAATAAGTTCAGCTGGTTGCAATACAGAGAGGTGGTCTGGTCCTCCATCAGAGCTCTTTACAGTCATCCTGGCTACAGATGACGATGGTGTGTCCTCTTGGGACTGCTGAGACTGTCCTCCTGGGCTTTTTGCTGCTGGCTCTCGCTGGTCCAGGCTTCAGTGGCTGACCAATCCTCTTTTGACGTTCACTCTCTCCCTTGGGAGGTTTTAGGCCTTCATCTTGGCATTCACCTCTTGGCCTTGGGAGATGCTACCCCCTCTTCGAGGGGGAGGTGTGGGTCATGGTCTAATCAGGAGTTGGAAACCACACCAGTTATTTAAGAGAGATATATTGATATAAAGAATTGTTAACGAGGTATCAAGTTATTAAGTAGGCATCTAAAAAAGGATCAAAAGAACTCTTAAGTTCTCATGGAGGCAGTGACCACAGGAAACGTCTATTACCTCTAAGGCTCAAGGAACAAAGGAAAGACACTGACATTATTAAAACCTAGAGGTGGTTTCAGCAGCCTATGAGGACGGTCCCTGGCCAGCTTGTGCTGGTGTCTGAGCTCAGAGGAGGGACCTTGAGGGTGGGATGCTGACCTTTGAGGGGGAGTCGCTCCCCCAGGGCTGGATGTCCCTTGTGGTTCAGTGGTTAAGATTCGTGCTCCCAATGCAGGGGGCCTAGGTTCCATCTCTGGTCAGGGAACTAGACCCTGTATGCTGCAAGTAAAGATCCTGCATGTTGCAACTAAGACCCAGCACAGCAAAAACAATAATAATAGGCTTCCCTGGTGGCTTAGACAGTAAGGAATCCACCTGCAATGCAGGAGACCTGCGTTCCATTCCTGAGTCAGGAAGATCCCCTGTAGAAGGGAATGGCTACCCTCTCCAGTATATCCTTGCCTGGAGAATCCCAGGGACAGAGGAGCCTGGTGGGCTACAGTCCATGGGATTGCAAAGAGTCGGACACAACTGAGCAACGAGCACTAACTAAAAATACATTTTTTTAAAAAAAAAGTTTTCTGCAAGTGTTAAAAAAAAAACACCTTGCAAACTGGAATCAACTGGTGTTACAGGAAGAAATGTAGGTGTGTGTGTTGTACTTAGTCTGACTCTTTGGACCCCATGGGCTGTAACCAGCAAGGCTCCTCTGTCCATGGAATTCTCCAGGCAAGAATACTGGAGTGGGTTGTCATTTCCTTCTGCAGAGGATCTTCCCAACCTAGACTGAACCCATGCCTTTTAAGTCTCCTGCATTGGTGGGCAGATTTTTTTTTACCACCAGCGTCACCTGGTAAGCCCCAGGTGATGAGAGGAAGAAACAGGCGTGCCCAAGGTGAACACGGGATGCTGGGGTGATGCTCTCAGGAATCACACAAAAGGACACGGGAAGAGCAGTTCCTTTTCCTCTTCCAGGCTTGCAGCTCCCGCCAGGACACTCTCCCCACTTAGCAGAGACTAGAAGGGGGCTGCTGGCAAAGCTGCAGAGTGTTTCCAGAATCCCAGCACCAGTATCACAGAGCAGAGCATGGAAAGGTGGGTCTGGAGCTGAGAGGCAGTAGCTTGATAGCTGAACAGGTGACATTCTGCATCTGTCTCTAGACCGTGTTTTGGCTTGTCTTATCATTTCCTTATCAGCGGGCAGCCTTGTTTCTAAGATTTTGGAAGTCACCTCAGATTTCTCTTGGTTGCCCCCTCTCCAGTGGTGGGCACAGTCACACACACAGATTAGTTGATGCCCAGCAAAGAAGGGTGATGCCTCCAGTGAACAGAGGAACAGAGGAAGTGGGCAGTGGTGAGAGTTCAGCCCGAACGGTTCACATCCCTGGAAGTGGCCGCTGTGCCTTTGCATTCACGTTGAAGGATGGGTGATAGGTGGCATTCCAACAGCTTAGACACACGCCCTGTAAGGCCTGTGTTATAAACGAAGAAACCACCCACTTCTTGGTCAGAACAAACTTCATCTGTCTGACTGCTGACCCGAGATGCCTAACCTTCTGCCTGGCAACTAGAGCTTGTAATTTCTTCGGGTTTCTCATCCTATAAAATGGGGATAATGACATCTGCCTTTTGGGTGGTGATGAGGATTAACTGGCTTCATATATTAAATAAAAACATAAAGCCATTTTGGGAGACAGATGCTGGACAGATTCCCACTTTCCACTCACCAGCCTGCCAATTTGTAGTTCAAGTTCGTGCCTCGGCAAAGGGATAAAGCAGTCCCTGTCACGGATCTGGGGGTGGGAGGGGTGGTGGTGTTCTCACTTGGTTGAGAACAACCAAGAATGTAAAATCCTTGAATGTCTCTGTCTCAGCGAATACTAATACTAGGGGTAATAATAATAATGATAATATGCTCCCATTTAACGAGCGCCTACTATATATGTGTCAGGCATTTGACATTATTATTCTGCTCTGTGTATTCATCCAACAGGTATTTAGCTCACTACGTGCCAGGCATCATGTTATATTAACTCTAATCATCACAGTGAAACCGAGTGGTAGGTATTATTATTCTTGTTTAATAAATGATAAAACTGAGTTGACAGAGCACACAGAACCAGGCTGTGGAATAAGTATCACGAATATCTAGCATGAAAGAGCCTAGCACATTAAATTTTTTAAAAGCTCCCCAAAGCTTTGTAAATGAAAATGTTTCATGTTTTTTAAAAAAATAATAACTCTTTATTTAAAAAGTAAACATCTCAATAGATAGGTTGAATAGCAAAATGGGTAGAAGAGTTAGTGAGCCAGAAGATCAAGCCAAGGAATTCTCCCAGAATGCAGTGCAAAAGAAGAAATGGATGAGAAGTGTGAACAAAGTGTTAAGAGACAGATACGTAAGTTCACTGTCTGCTTAATGTGAGCTACAGAATGAAAGCAGAAGACGAAGGAGAGAATCCCCAAGGCAAGGCAATAATTCAAGGCATTTTCTCAGGATTTAAATACATGTGCTCTTACATCAAGAAAACCTAGTTACAGGTCCTGTACAGCTCACAGGAATTACTTCCTGCAATTTACAAGAAGACTGTCAAAAGACCTACATCTAAGCATATCGCAGTAGAATTTCAGGACCCTGAGCATGAAAAGAAAGTGGAAAAAATTAGGCTGGAATGAGAATACAGTGGACATCAAGCTTCTCACTTGCAACTTTGTAAGCAAGAAAACACCAGAATGATGTCTTCAAAGTTCCCTGGTGAAAGACTTGTGAATTTAGGATTCTTTATCCAACAAAGCTACCAAGCGCATGTGAGGGCACCACAGACACTTTAAGACGCAGATGGACTAAAGCTGTTTGTAACTCCGAGTCCAGGCAGAACAGCACTTCTCACCAGGGTCCTGCTGGCATTTGGGTGGAGCCATTGATCACTGTGTGCACACACTTAGCGTTCTTCACTGCCACCCACTAACTGCCAGTGGCATTCCTCCTTAGTCGCTGTGACAGTACAAAACACCCCTACACTGGAAGAGGGTGCATACAGCCTCTGGTTGAGAACCCATTGGTGTAGACGGTAAACTTCAACAAAGAGAAAATGAATCCAGGAAGAAACCACGTGACATAAGAAGCACAGGTAAGCAAGGAAACCCAAAAAATTTATGTTTAAGTCTAAATAAATTTATTTACAACAATTAATCAAAAGCTAAGATGATAACCCATGGGGTTGCAAAGGGTTGGACACGACTGAGCGACTTCACTAACCTAAGATAATAACATGGGGTGGAGATACATAAAATCTGGGAAAGAGGTAGGAGATTCTCATTTTATTTAGTTGGAAGACATAGATATTAATTAACTCTAGATGTTGATTAAGAATATGTTAAGCTATGGGACTTCCCTGGTGGTCCGGTGGCTAGGACACTGTGCTTCCAATGCAGGGGGCCTGAGTTCCATCCCTGGTCAGGGAACTAGATCCCACGTGCCACATGCCACAACTCAGACCCAGCATGGCCAAAAAATTAAACAAGGATGCGTTTAACGATGTGTGTCAAAGATATAAAGATAATAGGAACAGAATATATATTTTCCAAGCCACTAGAAGGAAAATTAATTGAGAGCAAATAAAATGTTATCAACTAACCAAAAAGCAGGGATGAAAGAGAAGCATGAAAACAGCATATGCAATGGAAAATCCATGGTAAACTGGTAGAACATGTGCAAATATATCCATAGCCAGAATAAATGCATTAAATTATATAAACTATATTAACACATTAAATCCAATATTAAAAGACAAAGACTCTTAAATTGAGTTTAAAGTCAAACTGCATGATGTTTTATAAGAGACAGCAAAAACAGGGTAATATAGAAAAGATGGAAAATACTGAGATGGGAAAAGTATTCCAGGAAAATGGCAGCAAAGGAAGAACATCAATGTTAGCATTAGGCAAAATGGATTCCAAGGCAAAAATAATCAGTATGATTGAAAAGGCAAAAATAGATATTGGGACTACCTGCCGGTTCAGGGGACACGGGTTCAATCTCTGGTCTGGGAAAATCCTGCATGCCACAGAGCATGCATCACAACTCCTGAGCCCGCACTCGTGCCCAGGAGCCACAGCTACAGAGGACTGCATGCCTGGCCTGTGCTCCGCAGCAAGGGACGCCATGCACGGCAACGCAGGTCAGCCGCTCTCGCTGCAAATAGAGAAAGCCCTCACAGAAGCTGCAGAGACCCAGGGCAGCCAAAACTAAATAAGTAAATAAAATTTAAAAATAGATATTGAGGAAATAGTCAATCTGCCAATAAGTTTAATCTTTGTGCCTATATGTACCTAGTAACATAGAGTTGAGATGTGTAATACTAAACCTGATAGAATTAAAAAGAAAAAACAAATCTATAGTTTTGTCAGAAACTTTAACTTACGCCGAAGAATTGATGCTTTTGAACTGTGGTGTTGGAGAAGACTCTTGAGAGTCCCTTGGACTGCAAGGAGATCCCACCAGTCCATTCTGAAGGAGATCAGCCCTGGGATTTCTTTGGAAGGAATGATGCTGAAGCTGAAACTTCAGTACTTTGGCCACCTCATGCAAAGAGTTGACTCGTTGGAAAAGACTGATGCTGGGAGGGATTGGGGGCAGGAGGAGAAGGGGACGACAGAGGATGAGATGGCTGGATGGCATCACTGACTCGATGGACGTGAGTCTGAGTGAACTCCGGGAGTTGGTGATGGACAGAGAGGCCTGGCGTGCTGCGATTCATGGGGTCGCAAAGAGTAGGACACGACTGAGTGACTGATCTGATCTGGTCTGATTAGAAATCTGTAGAAACAAGTAGTCAAGAAATCAAGAAAGGCATTAGCATGATTAATAAGCTTTACAGAATAAAGTTATAAATATAAGTCTGTTATATGGAGATATGTGTTTTCCCTTTGCAAACACATGCGATAACTCTGACAAACATTGTACCTGTTTGAAATAATAGTTCTTTCTTTTAACCCCTCTTCTCACTTTTCTTCTATATTTTTCTATATTTTTTCCAATTTCTGCTATATTTTCTTTCCTCCCTTCCCGTTTTTCTCTCTCTCTGTACCACCTGCTTTTCTTCCTCCCAGGTAACCTTGCTAGCAGATGGATTATATCCTCCTGTATTTTTTTTGTGTTCGTAAAGTCAGATGCAAATGTATATATCTATGTAGATTTCTCTCCCTATCTCTTACAAAAATAGAACCTCAGTTTATAGTACATTTCTCTGGATCTTGTAGAGATGAAATATGGAAATACCTTCAAGTCAGCAGACAGAGGCTTTAAGACATTCTTCTTTAGTGGCTGTGTGACGTCATGATAGAAACGTACCATGATGTATTCAACTATTTGAGCATACACTTTATTTTTAGAGTTTCATTGCAATCATGTTCATTGTTGATGTGAATAACCACAGCCACATATATTCTGGTGCTTTTATTTCTATGGGATGGATTCCCAGGCATGAGATTGCTGGGTCAGAGAATGTGTGGAACTGTTTATACGTTGCCAGATTGCTCTCCAACAAGGTCATCGCTACTGGAATGTGGTGAAGAGAGTCCCTTCCGAGCCTAGAGTAGGTGTTATCATGCTCTCAGTTTGCTAGTCTGATGTGAGTAAAGTGGTATCTCACTGTTATTTAATTTGCATTTCCCTGATTCCTAGGGAAGATGAACATCTTTTTTGGTTTGTTCACCATTTGGATTTGTTCTTCTATGCATAGTCTAGTGATAGCATCTGACCATTTAATTCTGGTACTAATTTGCAAATGCTCTGTGTATATATAGATATTAACCCTTTATCTGCCATCTGCATTGCAGATAGTCCCAAGATCTGATTGAGGGCTGAAAGGTAAAATGTTATAGGTATTCTTCTAAGATTTCATGGTTTGATTTTTTTTTTAGACTTGTCTTTAATTCATTTGAATTTTTGTTTGTTTAAATGATGTGAGATAGGGTTATTATTTTATTTCTTCAATCTCTCCATTCTCTACTATAGTCCTCAGTAACCACAGGTGGCAATGATTTTATTTGAAATGTGACTGGTCTGACTTGAAATGGGCTGTAAGTGTAAAATATATACCAGATTTCCAAGACTTGATATGAAGAAAAGAATGTACAACGTCTCATTAATAACTTTTATCTCGATTACATGTTTAAATAATAATATTTTGGATATATTGGATTACATAAAATATTAAAATTACTTCATATATTTTCTTTTTATTCTTTTTAATGTGGCTCAGAGAAAAATTTTAATTACATACACAGCCTACATTATATTCCCATTGCACAGACTGTTCCTGATCATTGGTAGTGCCAGAACTATTTTTTAAGCATTTTTATTCTCTTTCATTTATCTTTTATCTGCCTCTTGACAGGTGTATCTGTTTTATTGCTTATAAAAGACATCTGTCTGATTCATCACTTCCCATCGTCTTTTAAACAGTCTTTTTATATTTGGAGAAATAATTCATCAAATCTCAAATTCCCAGCCTCCCTCACCATTAGGCTGTGTGTACTTGACTTTCACAGGATGAATGGGAAGTGAGCTACATGGGGAACCAGGCTCTAGGAGTTTCCATTTCCATGGGTCCAGGTGGCACAGGCAATGAGCTTTGAGGATAGCAGCCCCAAGAATGGTTTTAAGGTCAAGGTCGTGGCTTTGGGCAGGTAGTAACAGCACAGCCATTTCCTCATCGGGCAGGACTGGGTATGGTTTGGGGGCATTGCTTAACCTTGAATCTGACTTTTCAGCCCTCACAATGACTCTCTTTAAAAAAAAAACTTGCTTGCTCTTTAATCATCAGAATCAGCTTCCATTGCAACATAGGACTCACTATAGAGTGGGATGGGCTTCAAGAAGAGGATTTGGGACATTTTTCTTACTGTTTAAAAAATATCTTCCATCTTTTTTAATTTTTATTTTTTAAAGTTATGAAAATGATAACACATTTACAGGAGACTTGGAAACTACAGAACAAGGTTACATATAGTTCCACTATAATTACAATTATTTTTAACGTAGATAAAGTAAGATTTTTAGTTGGAGTTTCAACATCAAGCTCTCAAAAATTAATAGAATGAATATACAGAGACGTAGAAGGATATAGTAAACCTGAAAAGCACTATGAACCAATTCAGTGTGATTAAGATTTATACAATTTTCACACAGCAGTAGGATACAAATTCTATCCAAGTTCCCATAGACGGTAAACTAGGAGACACTGGAGCTATCCAGGGACACAAAACAAGGTGCAAAAATTTCATGGCCTAAAGGCACTGAAATCGTACAGAGTCTGTTCCCTTATCACAGTGAAATAAAAAATGTCTTCCACCCTAATGAGTTCTCTCTTCTTACTTTTTATCCCCAGCTTATTTTCTTGTTCTTTTTCTACTTCTCAAGGAGACTGTTGTCTTACCCTGGCTTCCCCAGAAAATAGAAGCCTGTGTCAAAAGTTTACCTCCTAACACTTCATTGGGTTTGTGCAACAGACCAGTTGCAGGAAACCTGGTTGAAGGAGAAAGTGAGGCAGGGAGGGAGCAGAGCCGACTAAGAGGCGGCATTTCTGAGAGGCTCACTGTTTAACCAGTGGAGCTAGCTGCTCGGGCTCACGGTACCTCTTCAGAGAGGCTGGATGAACTACTCTGGCTTGGAGCATCCTTTAGCAAGAGAAGGTGAGATGAATTTATCCACTGGGTCCTTCTTTGTCCCCCAACTCCTATGGCTCAAAGTCTGCCTCAGAGGGCACTAACTCAACATATCCAAGGCAGTGTTTTGTGGCCTCTGGAGAAGCCAGAACCTCCTGGACCTATCTGGCTGCTGCAGAGTGGGCTGTCTCTCCCTTTCTGTCTGTGCTACCATGGGACTCCTCAATCTGTAGTGCAGACGATGGCAGGGACCCTGACCTGGCTTAATGACCAGGGAATAGCTTGCCGTTCCCTGCAGAGCCTCTCCATCCAGGAATCGAGACAAATGATTTAGGGGTGAGGTGGGTGAGTCGTGGGCTTGAGGGGGGCACAGCACAGAGGCTGTGGAGGTGCATAACCTCAGTCTAACATCCTGCCCCTTGCACCCCTTGCTTTCGCCCTCTTGTAATATGTGGAGCACACACAAGGACAAGGTGTCCTCATTTCTTCCCTCAGAGGGGAGATATAAGTCAGTTTTTCAAGGCAGTAGCTGTTCAGTGAAGCAGAGAAATGCCTGGGGACTGAGGGACTAAAGGGGAGACAGGCAGGGAAAAAGAGTGGAGAGCAGGGTATGGTATGGATCTGAAGTAGTGCTTAAACTGAAGCATACACAAGCATTACACTCTTTCCATTTATAGATGAAGTTACTTAAGGTAAAAAATTTCCCTTGAGGGTAGCCTTTTCTACCTCCCATAAGCTTTCCAATAAAAAAAATCTCCATTTCTTTGTTTTATGGATAATCTGTAATTTCATTTTTCACTTTCCTTCAATTCAGGTGTTCCCAAACAGACTTAATTTCCATGTAGTTCGCATATTCTGGTGACTTTAAAAATGATTTGCTTTTCATTTCTTGAATGATGAGCAGAGATGATAGCCCATGAAACATCAAATTTATTGAATTTTTCAAGATTTTCCTTCTAGCCCAGGGGATGATACATTTTAGTAAATGCTTGTGTATTGATGTATTGAATATGTATAAAAAGTACGTTCTGTATTTGAAGAAACATTTATTTGAATTTGTAGATTATATTTTTAATTCTTCCATATCTCTACTTTTCCCTATCAGATCTACTGATTTTGAAAGGAATATATTGAAGCCTCCTGCCGAAATTATGTTTTCATGAGACTCTCTTTGTATTTCTAATAAATTTTGCTTTCTAAACTTACCTGCTACAGTTTTAAGGCCATTGCATCCTCCTCACAAATTATGCAGTAGTAGTGTCCTTCTTTGCAAACACAAAATTAAAAGACGCTTGCTCCTTGGAAGAAAAACTATGACAAACCTAGACAGTGTATTAAAAAGCAGAGGCATCACTTTGCCGACAAAGACCTAGATAGTCAAAGCTATGGTTTTTCCAGTAGTCATGTACGGATGTGAGAGGTGAACCAGAAAGAAGGTTGAGCGCTGACGAATTGATGCTTTTGAAATGTGATGCTAGAGAAGACTCTTGAGAGTCCCTTGGACTGCAAAGAGATCAGTCAAACCAGTCAGTCCTAAAGGAAATCAACCCTGAATATTCATTGGAAGGACTGATGCTGAAGCTGAAGCTCTAATACTTTGGAGATGCTTTCACTGAATCGGTATCACAGCCTGCTGCTGCTGCTGCTAAGTCACTTCAGTCGTGTCCGACTCTGTGCGACCCCGTAGACGGCAGCCCACTAGGCTCCTCCGTCCCTGGGATTCTCCAGGCAAGAACACTGGAGTGGGTTGCCATGGAGTTCTGCCTAAACCTTCCTTCCTTTTGGAGATGTTGATCCCAAGAGCGCTCCTTAATAAACCTTCTTCCTGGGCTTCCCTGGTGGCTCAGGGGTAAAGAATCTGCTTGCCAATGCAGGAGACACGGGTTAGATCCCTGACCTGGGAAGATGCCACGTGCTGCAGGGCAACTAAGCCTGTTCCTCACAACTATTGAGCTTGTGTTCTAGAACCCGGGAACTCCCAACTACTGAGCCCATGTGCTGCAACCATGAAGGCCCTGCACCCTAGGGCCCGTGCTTCGCTCCAAGAGAAGCCACTACAATGAGAAGCCCTCGAACCACAACTAGAGAAAAGCCACGCAGCAGTGAAGGCCCAGCACAGCCAGGAACAATAAATAAAATTATTAAAAGAAACCTTCTTCCTTCCTCTTCACAAATGTTGATCCCAAGAGCACTTCACAAGCAAATCTCTGTTGCAGTCTTTTTTCTAGGAAAGTCAGCTCTGACAATAGGCAATTGCCCTTATTCTTAAGGGACGCATGCTTCAGAGTGAAGTGTCATAATATTGGTAACTTATTTTCAAAGATTCAGACAAAATGCATATGTATGTATAAAACAAAAGACACAGAGATAAAGCAAATAGGGCACAATAACAGCTGGTGAATCTAAATGGTTCATATGGAGATGTTTATTGTAGCATTCTTCTGCCTTTTCTGGGGATTTGAGATTTTACAAAACACACCAGTGAAAATAAAATCCCTTTAAACTCCTTTTAATAGATGTCTCAGTGGGACCAAATTTACAGTTGAACATTCAATACTCTATCTTTCCCTGGGACCTCTTCATTATTTTAAATCTTTTGTTTGCTTTTCTAATAAACTTATTTAAATCCGTAATTCTTCCTTTGAATTTTTCTTTAGTCACCCTTCAAAGACTTTTATATTTTGTGCTCTCATTGTCATTCATCAAAATAATTGATCATTTCTATTCTAATTTTCTCTTTAATCCAATAGATAGCTAAAAAGTGAATTTTGGATGTTCATGTTTTGGGGGGTTTTGGTGGTGGTGAAGTTTTTATTTTTTGTTTGGCTGTCCTGGGTGGCGTTTTCTAGTTTTACTGCATTGTAGTCTGTGAGAGAGCCTGTAGTACTTCTGCCTTTGGACTACAATAAGTCCCCTGCATACGAACCTTCAAGTTGCGAACTTTCAAAGATGTGAACATGAGTTCCATCAGCATCAGGCCTGAGTGAAATTGCAGCTTGCCCTCATCTTCTACTGTTGACGATCCTTCAGCTCTGCCATCTCCCAACACCTCGCCCTTCTCCAGTTAGTAACCCTTCTTGCCCGTTTATTCAGTACCCGCCCCTGAGTGCCAGCTGTTGTACAATTCTACTATACTTTTCAAGGCATTGTACTGTAAGACTAAACACGTTTATTTTTTGTGTTTGTTTTTTTCATATCATTTGTGTGAAAAGTATTATAAACCTGTTACAGTACAGTCCTACATAGCCAATTTGTTAGGTGGGTACCTAGGCTAATTTTGTTGAACTTATGAACAAATTGGACACAGAACCCACTCGCAGAACAGAACTCACTTGCATGCAGGGGACTTACTGTACAGGGAAACTTCCTCTGCGAATTCTGGGGAGATTGTTACTTGAATACATCCTTGCTACTCTAATCTTTCAAATTAAAACCAGCTACAGAATGCTCTTTGAGGACAGCAGCTTCTGAGGTCTAGAGTAGAGGTAAGATCGAGTGCATCTCTGGGGTCTAGTCTGGGTCCAGTGAGAGCGGGGCCCAGGGCCTGGGAGTGATGGTCAGAAGGAAAGAGGGAACAGCTGAGAACATCTGACTTATGCGAATCCAGGCTTCACCCATCCACGGGGGCGTTCTCAGCCTCACTGCTCCAGAGCTCAGAAGGCTGAGCAGGAAGAAAGTAAGTATGCTGGGCCCTTTCTTTCCTGGGGAAATGCCAGCTGAGGAGATGAGAGAGCAGAGGGGTCCTTCTGGGACCAGCACCCCACCAGCTGGAGCACTGCTGACCCAGGAGACCTAAGACTGCTGAGCCATCCTGGGCTCGAAGGCCTGACTGGCTGCAGGGCTCCAGCAGGGAGTTCTGAACACGCACCTCGGGGAGCCAGCAAAGGGAAACACCAGTACACCCGAGGGGTCCTTGAAACGAGAAAGGGGGAGAACTGGCATGTCACAGAGGACAGTTAGTACTAACCTGCTGGAGGAGAGAGAAGGTAATGTGGACAGAAATCTAGCATGAAAACAACCCCTGAGGCAGGAGCTAGACGGGCCCCAGGCTGAACAGTTCTCTCCCCTGTGGCCAGAAACTCCACGAAAGCGGAAGGACAGAGGAGGCTGGGCCCTGCCCAGATAGGAGCTAAAAGACCACATATTCCTCCTTCTCGAAGTCAAGGAGACCTCCCTGACTACACAGGCGCATAAAGGCTCCTTGCAGGTCAGAAAGGGAGGGGGTGTCCCCTTGTAGTAGGTGACGTCAGCTACCCATAGGCCTCTTCACTAGAATCCATCTTGGCTGAGAGACGCCCACGTGCACAAGGGAGGATCCTGAAATACACCAAACACACTCAGAATCCGGCAAGTCAAAAGGACCAATCACAGGAGACTGAGAAGAAACGTCCCACAAAACTGATTCAAACCACCGTGAGGGCGTGACTCTGAGCCGGGCCATGTGTCTGTCCGCATATGCTGTTTTTTCCTCCTAATAAATACTTGTTTCACTACTTTTGGTCTCTGCGGGAATTCTTTTCCTGCAAATCCAAAGGACCAGGGCCTTGCCTGACCACTGGTCTAGTGTCTGGGATTCGGGGCTCTCGGCACCACGACCCGACCTCAGTCTCTGGCGAGGACCTGAAGCCCTGCTTCAAGTTGCTGCAGACTGAGGCCCCCTGAGATCAGATCCATAACACTGTGTGATGTGTGTGTGTTTACACACACACTCATGCTTTGCATCAAAGGAAAATCTTGTATTCAGACTAAAACATCTCAGGAGATGAATCCAAGGAGAGTGTGGTTGCTGTTGAAACCTAACGTGGATTAACAGAGAAATAAAAAAAAGTTCAAAGAGATGGTGATAATGAGGTGAAATCAAAGAGGTTGGGGGACTGATGGGATCAACCCAATGAATGCTTGTCTGTTTGAATTATTCAATATTGGGATTATGACTATTGGAAAAAACAGAAATTCATAAAATGGAGGTACTGGAAGGCAGGCAATAATGAAACAAAACAATGGAGGAAATTTTCCCTAAAATTTTCCCAACAAAGACCTGATTGGAAGACATGAAGCATTCACCGAATTCCAAACAGATCTTCCAAAAGAGAATACTCACCTGTGTGCTGGGAAAATGAACTCCAAGAATGCATATAAAGCTTACCAGCCTCCAGAGAGGGGAAGTAAGTAACTTACCAAGAAAATCAATGAGGCTTGAATTGGACTTCTCATCTGCAATATAGGAAGCAAATGATGATGTAATACTGTCTAGGGACTCTTTTGGCGGAAAAAGGAATCCTAAAGGAAAGATTAATAATAATATGGGACTATAAATACTGAAGGATCTCAGTCTGGCTTTTGGGGAGGGGCAGGTGGAGATGAAAATAAAAGTTTTTGAATCTCTTTGAGAGTTACAGAGCACGGAGATGTAAAATATTACAAAGGATTGTCTTTTTTAAAAAATTTATTTATTTTTGATTGAAGCATAATTGTTTTACAGAATTTTGTTTTTTTCCTGTCAAATTTCAACATGAATCAGCCATAAGTTCAGTTCAGTTCAGTTCAGTCACTCAGTCGTGTCCGACTCTTCGCGACCCCATGAATCGCAGCATGCCAGGCCTCCCTGTCCATCACCAACTCCCGGAATTCACCCAAACACATGTCCATTGAGTTGGTGATGCCATCCAGCCATCTCATTCTCTGTCGTCCCCTTCTCCTCCTGCCCCCAATCCCTCCCAGCATCAGAGTCTTTTCCAATGAGTCAACTCTTCACATGAGGTGGCCAAAGTACTGGAGTTTCAGCTTTAGCATCA
>NW_011494610.1:891071-895162 GCF_000754665.1 Bison bison bison
TTTCATGGCTGCAAACACCATCTGCAGTGATTTTGGAGCCCCCCAAAATAAAGTCTGACATTGTTTCCACTGTTTCCCCATCTATTTCCCATGAAGTGATGGAACCAGATGCCATGATCTTTGTTTTCTGAATATTGAGCTTTAAGCCAACTTTTTCACTCTCCTCGTTCACTTTCATCAAGAGGCTTTTGAGTTCCTCTTCACTTTCTGCCATAAGGATGGTGTCATCTGCATATCTGAGGTTATTGATATTTCTCCCGGCAATCTTGATGCCAGCTTGTGCTTCTTCCAGCCCAGCGTTACTCATGATGTACTCTGCATAGAAGTTAAATAAGCAGGGTGACAATATACAGCCTTGACGAACTCCTTTTCCTATTTGGAACCAGTCTGTTCTTCCATGTCCAGTTCTAACTGTTGCTTCCTGACCTGCATATAGGTTTCTCAAGAGGCAGATCAGGTGGTCTGGTATTCCCATCTCTTTCAGAATTTTCCACAGTTTATTGTGATCCACACAGTCAAAGGCTTTGGCACAGTCAATAAAGCAGAAATAGATGTTTTTCTGGAACTCCTGCCATAGGTATACATATATCCCCTCCAAAGGGTTGTCTTAATGTGGAGAAATAGATGGTGTTTTTCATATAATGGAAGATTATATAATTGTGATCGTATATTTTGTTTTTTGATAATTTATATTTATTAATTTTTTTTTTTTTTTTTGCTGCACTGCATGGCATGGGGCAATCTTAGTTTCCTGACCAGGGATTGAACCCATGTGTCCTACATTGGAAGCTCGGAGTCTTATCCACTGGATGACCAGGGAAGTCCCCATGATCATGTTTTTTTTAATATAAAAAATAAAAGGTAACCATTAACTCTTACCGAACACCAAAACCAGATAATAAATGAGCGTGTGATCAAGCCAGTAAGAAACAAGAAAAAGGAAGAGAGAAATAACAAAGTAAAATAAGTAGTAAGCCTAACTGAAGTGGAAGGAATAAAATGAAGCGTTTCCATTTTTACGGTAATCTCAAAGGGGCTGAATTGTGCTATGAAAACTCCAAGAGTGCTAAATAGGATTAGTGAACAAGACCCAGGCATGGGCTATTGTTAGGAATACGGTATCAGCCAGAATTGTGTGTAACAGAAACCTGAATCACAGCGGTTTAGACACAGGAGAAACTTGGTTTTCCTCGTGTAACAAGAGGTAGGTAGGTGGGTGGTGCAGGGAACACCTCCCCTGTGAGTTCTGGATTTCCCTCCCTGTTGGCCCCTCTGCTGGATGAGTGGCTTACCTGGTGGCGTGGCCGTTCGCCCTCACTCCTAAGGGACCTGGGCCCGTCCTAGTCACTATGCCATTCTCAGGATGAGGCCACGACGGATGCACATGTCCATTTACCATCCAAAGTGGACCCCTCCTCCATACACCAAGCTTAGGCTTCTTCCTTCTCTCTGCTGGTCATGAGGGACCCACCTCCCAATGCATTCAGCCATAGGTTGAAGCCAAGGGGCAGGCAACAGGTGGATGAAATGGGGGTCTGGGCTGCTTACTCATGCAGCTGGCTTCTGCCATCTGGCCCTCCTCTGCTCAATCTTGGCCACTCCCGAGGTGGGTGAGGGCATGTTGGCATGTTTGGAGCAGTCTTCCCAGGAAAGACTCCTTTTGAATCACTGAAGGTGGCCTTTCCCAGAGGAATGGGAAAGGGGCCACATTGCCTGGGGAAAGAGACTTTAACCAGCTCCTTTGTTATAAGGGAAAACAGATACTTCCCATACAATACAGTAATTTTACTCCTATGTATTTAAGAAGAGAAATGAAAACCTAAGTCCATACAGAGATTTGTACACAAATCCTCATAGCAGCTTTATTTACTGTTGCCTCAAACTGGACACAACCCAAATATCCATTAATGAGTGACTAAATCAACAAATTGTGTTATATCCTCACAATGGGATACTACTCAGCTCTAAAAAATAATGGACCATTAATACACCCAGCAACATGGATGAATCTCAAAATGATGCTAAGTGAAAGAACTGAGAAAAGAGAGTAGTTCACAGTGTTTGACACCATTTATGTAATACTCTAAAAACGCAAACTAACCTGTGGTGACAAAGTCCATCGGAGATTGTTCAGGGATGGAGGGTGGGGGACAGCGGTGGGGAGGGAGCACAGAGGTGCACGGAAAGCTTGTGGAGATAATTCGAATGGAACTGAAGTTTCATGGGGCAGGGGGACATCCTGAGCCATGACAAGACCTTCAGTTAGGGACGGTTGAGGTTGGGTGGTGCTCAATTTGTGGCACTCCCCAAATTATGGGAGAAAGAATTGTGCTACGGTATATGTGGAATCTAGAAAAATGGTGCTGATGAACCAGTCTGTAGGGCAGGAACAGAGATGCAGACGTAGAGAACAAAACTACGGACACAGGGAGGGAAGGAGAGGAGAGGAGCGAATTGAAAGAGTAGCATTGACATATATATGTATATATTGTGTGTATGTATGTATATGTATATTGACATATACAAACATATACATATATAATATCATGTGTAACCCAGGTGGTGCTAGTGGTAAAGAACCTGCCTGCCAATGCAGGAGATATAAGAGACGTGGGTTCGATCCCTGGGTCTGGAAGATCCCCAGGACATGGCAACTCACTGCAGTATTCTTGCCTGGAGAATCCCATGGACAGAGGAACCTGGTGGACTACAGTTCACAGGGTTGCGAAGAGTCGGACACGACTGAAGCTTCTTAGCATGCATGCATGTGTAAAATAGATAGCTAGCAGAAAGCTGCTGTATAGCTCAGGGATCTCAGCTCGGTGCTCTGTGATGACCTAGAGGGGTGGGAGGGAGGTTCAAGAGGGAAGGGATATATGTATGTGCTTAGTTGTTCAGTCGTGTCTGACTCTTTCGACCCCATGGACTGTAGCCCGCCAGGCTCCTCTGTCCAGGGGATTCTCCAGGCAAGAATACTGGCATGGGTTGCCATGCGTTCCTTCAGGGGATCTTCCTAACCCAGGGATTGAACCCAGGTCTCCCACACTGCAGGTGGATTCTTTACCGTCTGATCCACCAGGGAAGCCTGAATGTATGTATACATACGACTGATTCATGATGTTGTACAGCAGAAACCGATACAACATTGTAAGCAATTATATTCCAATTAAAAAAAGAAAGAACTGTGCTATGTATTCCTAACTTCATGTGTGGTACAAAGATGACATCTTTTGATTCATCTCCCGTTATTCCAGTGTTTCTCAACTTTTTTTTTAAGTTATAGCTCCTCCAAGGGGACTTTTTAGATATTTTTTTCCCTGTAATAATTGTCCTCCCCATAAAAATTTAATACCACAGATATACTGCATATCTCTTTATGTACTATGGTCCTCTGAGGGCCACAAACCACTCTAATATCTAAAGATTTTTTAAGGCTCTAAAAACCAATTTTCACCCCCTTGGGGGCAATAGTGCCCCTGTTGAGAATGCATGTCTATTCTTTTAAGAAAAAAATTAAAGCAGGCAGGAAAAGGGCAGTCTTATAATTTAAATGATCTGATTTGTTTCTTTGACAGAAATGCGGTGACACACATAACTGTGAAAAATGCCTCCCCAGCACCGTGCATTAATGTGGGTTAATGAAAATGGGTGGCTGAAATGAGGAGAGGAGGGTTTGCGGAGAGGAGGGTTTGCAAAGTGGACGGCTTTCAGCCAGGGCAGAGACGTGCTGGAGCCATTCATGTGCGCGTAGAGCCCTCTGCTGGCCATTTTGGGAACATGCTGCTGCTGCTGCTGCTGCTGCTAACTCGCTTCAGTCGTGTCCGACTCTGTGCGACCCCATAGACTGCAGCCCACCAGGCTCCCCCGTCCCTGGGATTCTCCAGGCAAGAATATTGGAGTGGGTTGCCATTTCCTTCTCCAATGCATGAAAGTGAAAAGTGAAAGTGAAGTCGCTCAGTCGTGTCCGACTCTTCACGACCCCATGGACTGCAGCACGCCAGGCCTCCCTGTTCATCACCAACTCCCGGAGTTCACTCAAACTCACGTCCATCGAGTCGGTGATGCCATCCAGCCATCTCATCCTCTGTCAT
>NW_011494610.1:895325-903023 GCF_000754665.1 Bison bison bison
CATCAGAGTCTTTTCCAATGAGTCAACTCTTCGCATGAGGTGGCCAGAAGTACTGGAGTTTCAGCTTTAGCATCATTCCTTCCAAAGAAAACCCAGGTCTGATCTCCTTTAGAATGGACTGGTTGGATCTCCTTGCAGTCTTCTCCAACACCACAGTTCAAAAGCATCAATTCTTCGGCGCTCAGCTTTCTTCACAGTCCAATTCTCACATCCATACATGACCATTGGAAAAACCATAGTCTTGACTAGACAGACCTCTGTTGGCAAAGTAATGTCTCTGCTTTTGAATATGCTATCTAGGTTGGTCATAACTTTTCTTCCAAGGAGTAAGTGTCTTTTAATTTCATGGCTGCAAACACAATCTGCAGTGATTTTGGAGACCCCCAAAATAAAGTCTGACACTGTTTCCACTGTTTCCCCATCTATTTCTCATGAAGTGATGGGACCAGATGCCATGATCTTTGTTTTCTGAATGTTGAGCTTTAAGCCAACTTTTTCACTCTCCTCTTTCATTTTCATCAGGAGGCTTTTTAATTCCTCTTCACTTTCTGCCATAAGGGTGGTGTCATCAGAGGAACCAGAGATCAAATTGCCAACATTTGCTGGATCATCGAAAAAGCAAGAGAGTTCCAGAAAAACATCTACTGCTGCTTTATGACTATGCCAAAGCCTTTGACTGTGTGGATCACAATAAACTGTGGAAAATTCTGAAAGAAATGGGAATACCAGACCACCTGACCTGCCCCTTGAGAAACCTGTGTGCAAGTTAGGAAGCAACAGTTAGAACTGGACATGGAACAACAGACTGGTTCCAAATAGGAAAAGGAGTACATCAAGGCTGTACATTGTCACCGTGTTTATTTAACTTCTATGCAGAGTACATCATGAGTAACGCTGGGCTGGAAGAAGCACAAGCTGGAATCAAGATTTGGGAACATAACCCCCCAAATTAAATGCTGCTTATTCCTTACCCCAGCATCCCTAACACGTCATTGATGAGCTCCAGGCTTGGGCCTGAGGCTCAGCAAAGTTTAATAATCAAATCAGAACCACATAGTAGTAATTGGGAAAACTGGCATCCAAAGCCAGTTCTGTCTGAATCCAAAGTCCACACTTTCCTCCTCAGGAGGCTGAGGTTCATTTATTCACCTACAGTTTGTCCAGCTGCTCCAGCATTGTTTGTTGAAAAGCCTATCCTTCCTCCATTGAATTGCTTCTGCACCTTTGTTAATAAAAAACCAGTGTGTATATTTGTGTGAGTCTGTTTCTGATTTCTCTGTTATATCCATTGATCTACATGTCTATCCATCCACCAAAGCCACAGTCTTGATTACTGTAGCTATATAATAAATCTAGTGAGTAGACTGATCTTTCCATTTATTCTTATTTTTCAAAATTGTTTTAGCTAGTGTAGTTTCTTTTTATTTCCACATACATAAACTTTAGAATAATCTTTCTTATATCTACAAAAAGATTCCTGCTGGGATTTTAATAGAAATTCCCTTAAACCTAAATATCAATACAGGGAGAACTGGCATCTTTACTGTGTTGAGTTTTCCAATCCATGAATCAGGTACGTTTATCCACTTTTTAAGATGTTCTTTGACCAGCATTTTGTAGTTTTCAAAATGCAGGTTTGGACATGTTTGGTTAAGCTTACATCTAACTATATTTGAGCAATTAAAAGAGGATATCATATTTAAAACTTTGCTACCCATGTGTTCATTGCTGGCATAGAGAAATACAGTTGGGTTTTATGTGTTTCTCTTGCATCCTTTGACCTTGTTGAACGCATTTATTAGTTCTAGGAGGTTTTCCTGTTTTGTTGCTGTTGTTTGTAGCTGCTTTGGGATTTTCTACTTAGACAATCATTTATCTGTAAATAGAACAGTTTTATTCTCTCTTTTCTGATTAGTATGCTTTTGTTTCCTTTTCTTGTCTTGTTGCAGTGGCTAGAACTTCCAGCACAATGCTGAGTAAAACTTGTGAGAGCAGATAACCTTGCCTTGTTCCCAATCTTAGAGGGGAAGCATCCAGTCTTTCACCATTAAGGATATTGTTAGCTGTAGGTTTTTATAGATGCTCTTTATCAATTCCCCCCACTTGTATTTTTATGAGAGTTTTGCCATAAATTTCACGTACATTTTGTCAAATACTTTTTCTTCATTGGTGGAAATTGTGTGATATTTCTTCTTTGTTTGGTAATATGGTGAATTACATGTATTGATTTTGAATATTTAATCAGCCTTGCATCCTTACAATAAACCCCATGGTATAAAATTATTTTCATATACTCATGTCTTTGCATACAATTAATAAATAATTCTATTTGCTAATACTTTGCTAAGGATTTGTGTGTCTAATTCATGAGGAATATTGGTTTGTATTTATCCTTTTTTGTACTGTATTTAACATTTTTTTCTTGGTTTTGGTATCAGTGAATCTAGCTTCATAAACTGAACAGGGAAGTGTTTTTTATTCTTGAATTTTTGGAACAAAGTGTGTAGAACTGGGGTTATTTCTGCTTTTAAACATTTGGTAGAATTCTCTAGTGAAACCATCTGGACCTAGAGATTTCCTTTTTGGGAGTTTTAAAATTACAAATTAAATTTCCTTAATTCTATTTCATATTCAGTAAGTTGTGATAGTTTATATTTCTGGAGGAATTGGTCTATTTAATCTAAGTTGTCAAGTTTATGCATATAAAGTTGTTCGTAGATTGCCCTATTATCATTTTGACGTCTTCAGGGTCTGTCATGATATCCCATTTCATTACTGATATTGGTAATTTATGCCTTATCTGTCTTTTTGTCAGTCTTTCTAGAGGCTTCTGCAATATACCACGTCGCCTAAAACCCAGACATGTATTTTAATAACTATCTTTGAATTCTTCAGAGCACTCAGCCTGATGAAATGCCCTTCAGTGACCTCAGGAAATCAATGGTGAATTAAAATTGACTCCTGCCTTGTACTCCTGGGATATCTTGGTGTTTCTGTGGAGTCTGAAGCCAAACTGCATCCTGTAGCTTAAGGATAGCTCAGGGGCCCTCCAGCCTGTTTTGTTGTTGTTGTTGTTCAAGGTGGCTCTAGTTTGAGCCTGCCAGAAGCTAGGTTTGAGATTCCAGAGGCCAGTGGGTGCCATTGGGGACCGACATTGGTTCCCAGGGCGGAGGTTCCATCTAAAGTGAATTTGTCTTTGGGGCTCTGGTAGAGTCCACATGGATATATCATCTGTTGTGTGTTAGGAGTCTCCAGAAACAAAAATACAAGGGGACACACACACAAGAAGTAAGACTTCTTACTGAGACTTCCCTGGTGGTCCAGTGGTTAAGAATCTGTCAATGCAGGGGACACAGGTGCGATCCCTGGTCTGGGAAGATCCCACATGCCATGGGGCAGCTAAGTCCGTGAGCTGCGTCTGCTGAAGCCCTCACGCCCTAGAGACCAGGGAGCGAGTTGCACTGCAACCAGAAGGTGCGCCTGCTCGCTGAAACTAGAGAAAGCCGGCGCAAGCGACCGAAGACCCATCACAGCCAAAAATAAAGACACAAAGACATCTTTAAAAAAAAAAAATAGACTTCTTTACCAGTACTCTGGAAAGAGGTAGAAGGGCCTCAGTCAGGGAGTTGGGCCAGAAACAGGACAACTCTTGGTCCTTCTGTTCAGAGTGTGCAAAATTTGCATGTGTTCTCCTTCGTGAGGGAGTATCAGGACTGGGTGATGAAGGTTTAGGACAGCTTTCAGAGGAGTCAGCTGAGCTCAGAGGATGGGCAGGAGACAGACTCCACAATACAGGCCCTATTTCGGGGTGTCTGTGAGAGGACAGTCTAGGCAGGAGGCTAGACCCAGCTAAGGAAATTTAATCTCCAGTCCTCTCCAAAGACACTGTGCTTGCTTTATTCTCTACTTCTCTCCAGGTTGTCACTCTTGGCCTCTAAAGATGTGCTGATTGCCCCATAAATCGACAATCACAGTTTAGAATGATAATACTGGTTAATAATAATATAGTTCTTACGGACTGTTTGTATTCCTCCAAAATTTCTATGTTGAAATTCAAACTCCCCAATATTATGATGGTATTAGAAGGTGGGGCCCTTGGGAGATGCGTAGGTCATAAGCGAGGAGCCCTCTAATAAAAGAGACCCCAGGGAGCCCCTCACCCTCTCTGCCATGTATGAACAGGGAGGAAATGGCCAACTCTACACCAGGAAGCAAGTCCTCACCAGACACTGAATCTGCTGGTGCTATGATCTTGGTCTTCCAGCCTCCATCACTGTGAGAAATAAATTTGTTGTTTATTAGCCCCCTGGGTCTATGGTATTGTTACAGCAGTCTGAAAAGATGAAGACAATAGTATGACCTGAATCTGCCTCTTCCTTTTAAAGATGAATAACGTTAGGCAAGGTCAAGATTAGAAGTCAAGTTGCCCACTCTCAGTGCCCTGTGGTCATTCCAAATAGTCAAAACAAGTTGCCTATTGAAAGTTTCTTCCTAGAAATGTCAACCAAGGGAATGCCATCAATCAAAAAGACACACATGCCTGAGAGCCTCTTCCCCCAACGGTGGATTTTCTGACCACAAAGAGTTGAAAATATTAAGACAGAAGAGCAGCATAACCTGAACATATTTACCTGTTGATGGATTATTTCCCTATAAGGTCATTTTGATGAGAGGCTAAAGAATCAAACAGTTAAAAACACAGTTGGGTTAAATGATATAATCACAGGACTTGCAATTAAGTGCTTACATTTTAGTGGAATATATATATGTGTGTGTGTGTGTGTGTGTGTGTGTGTGTATACACATATACATGCTTCCCTGGTGGCTCAGATGGTAAAGAATCTGCCTGCAATGCAGGAGATTCAGGTTCGATCCCTGGATTGGGAAGATCCCCTGGAGAAGGGAATGGCAATCCACTCCAGTATTCTTGCCTGGAGAATTCCAAGGTCAGAGGAGCCTGGTGGGCTACAGTCCATGGGGTCACAAAAAGTCGGACACAACTGAGTGATTAAAACTTTCACACTTTCATATATCTACATACATACTTTTGCCCAATCCTTTAACTTTCAAATTTCCTCTGTCACCTGGTTTTACTATTTTTTGGTAAACTACACATACTTGGATTTAGTTTTTTGACTGAGCATTAATCTGCCTCTGCCTTTGATATATAAATTCAATGTGTTCACATTGTCTGCGATTACTTTTATTTTTCATTTGTATTTAGTTTACTGTACTTTTTGTTTCTTTTTCACTTTCTTTACTTTTATACTTTGTCAATGTTCATTTTATTATTTTTTTTAATTAGAATTTTTTTTTACTAGGAAATAAAGGAAAAATACAATCAAGAAACTCAGTCATACCAGGCCCAAATGAATAGTGGTACAAATACTTGAAAAAGTCATCATAGAGGTTCTGGATACAGAAAAATAGATGAAAGAGAAAAACCTTGATTTTTACACCAAACACACTTTTGCTAACATTATAATACAATTATTTCTATCTGTTTCTTGAAAATTAAATAGCAAATACACATAAACACACACAGAGACAAAATATAAAGAAATAAGAAATACTCATGACCCATTTAATAACACGAAGCTTCCTCTCTCTCTCCCTGAATGTAAGCCCCTCCTTCCTCCACAGATGTAACTGCTATACTAGATCTTGTGTTCACCATCCACGGGTTTTCCTTTGTAGTTTTACTGCTTATTATATATGTGTTCCTAAACAATATACCGCTGAATTCTTTTTGAACTTTATATAAATGCAATAACATGGTATTTATAGTTTCCTTTTTATTAAACATTACTGTTTTAAGATAACAATCTTGATATGTATAACTGAGGTTTATTTTTATTGGTGTATAGTATTTCCAGTGCTTTGACAAACCTAGATAGTGTGCTGAGAAGCAGAGACATTACTCTGCCAATAAAGCTCCGTATAGTCAAGGCTACGGTCTTCCCAGTGGTGACATACGGTTGTGAGAGCTGGACCAGAAAGAAGGAGGAGTGCCGAAGAATAGATGCTGGAAAAGACTCCCGAGAGCCCCTTGGACAGCAAGGAGATCAAACCAGTCAATATTAAGGGAAATCAACCCTAAACACTCATTGGAAGGGCTAATGCTGAAGTTGAAACTCCAGTATTTTGCTCATCTGATGCAAACAGCTGACTCATTGGAAAAGCCCTTGATGCTGGGAAAGATTGAGGGCAGGAGAAGAGGGCGTCAGAGGATGAGATGGTTGGATGGCATCACTGATGCAACAGACATGAACTTGGGAAAACTTCGGGAGATGGTGAGGGATAGAGAGGCCTGGCATGCTACAGTCCAAGGGGTCACAAAGAGTTGGACATGACTGGGTGACTGAACAATAACAATTCCCGCTGTATAACCGTACCAACATTTATTTATCTAGTCTATTGTCAGTGGACATTACTACTTTCTTTTTTTCAACTGTCATTACAAAACTTGCAACATGGCAATACACCTTCTCTTACTTGTCTATGGGTGTAGATGTCCAAGAGTTTCTCAAGGGGAGGGTTTTCCTGTGATGGGGGTATTGGTATCCTGGCTGAGTCTTTTCCTCCTGTCCTCTCACTGACAGTGTGGGGTGTTGGGTATCTTTGGTCCTCTCACATACTAAATGCCTGTAGCACACTTAATTATTCTTTGGCATTGCCTTTCTTTGGGAGTGGAATGAAAATGGACCTTTTCCAGTCCTGTGGCCACTGTTGAGTTTTTCAAATTTGCTGGCATATTGAGAACAGCACTTTCACAGCATCATCTTTTAGGATTTGAAATAGCTCAACTGGAATTCCATCACCTCCACTAGCTTTGTTCATAGTGATGCTTCCTAAGGCCCACTTGACATCGCATTTCAAGATGTCTGGCTCTAGATGAGTGATCACACCACTATGATTATCTGGGTCTGGAAAAGGTCAGCTTTCATTCCAATCCCAAAGAAAGGCAATGCCAAAGAATGCTCAAACTACTGCACAGTTGCACTCATCTCACATGCTAGCAAAGTAATGCTCAAAATTCTCCAAGCCAGGTTTCAACAGTACATGAATCGTGAGCTTCCAGATGTTCAAGCTGGATTTAGGAAAGCAGAGGAGTAATAAATGCTGGAGAGGGTGTGGAGAAAAGGGAACCCTCTTACACTGTTGGTGGGAATGCAAACTAGTACAGCCACTATGGAGAACAGTGTGGAGATTCCTTAAAAAACTGGAAATAGAACTGCCATATGACCCAGAAATCCCACTGCTGGGCATACACACGAAGGAAACCAGAATTGAAAGAGACACGTGTACCCCAATGTTCATCATCAGATCAGATCAGATCAGTCGCTCAGTCGTGTCTGACTCTTTGCGACCCCATGAATCACAGCACGCCAGGCCTCCCTGTCCATCACCAACTCCCAGAGTTCACTGAGACTCACGTCCATCGAGTCAGTGACGCTATCCAGCCATCTCATCCTCTGTCGTCCCCTTCTCCTCCTGCCCCCAATCCCTCCCAGCATCAGAGTCTTCCAATGAGTCAACTCTTTGCATGAGGTGGCCAAAGTACTGGAGTTTCAGCTTTAGCATCATTCCTTCCAAAGAAATCCCAGGGCTGATCTCCTTCAGAATGGACTGGTTGGATCTCCTTGCAGTCCAAGACTCTCAAGAGTCTTCTCCAACACCACAGTTCAAAAGCATCAA
>NW_011494610.1:903552-903772 GCF_000754665.1 Bison bison bison
TTTGAGTTCCTCTTCACTTTCTGCCATAAGGGTGGTGTCATCTGCATATCTGAGGTTATTGATATTTCTCCCGGAAATCTTGATGCCAGCTTGTGCTTCTTCCAGTCCAGCGTTTCTCATGATGTACTCTGTATAGAAGTTAAATAAGCAGGGTGACAATATACAGCCTTGACGTACTCCTTTTCCTATTTGGAACCAGTCTGTTGTTCTATGTCCAGTT
>NW_011494610.1:903872-906812 GCF_000754665.1 Bison bison bison
ATTTGGAACCAGTCTGTTGTTCTATGTCCAGTTCTAACTGTTGCTTCCTGACCTGCATACAAATTTCTCAAGAGGCAGGTCAGGTGGTCTGGTATTCCCATTTCTTGAAGAATTTTCCACAGTTTATTGTGATCCACACAGTCAAAGGCTTTGGCATAGTCAATAAAGCAGAAATAGATGTTTTTCTGGAACTCTCTTGGTTTTTCCATGATACAGCAGATGTTGGCAATTTGATCTCTTGTTCCTCTACCTTTTCTAAAACCAGCTTGAACGTCAGGAACTTCACAGTTCACATACTGCTGAAGCCTGGCTTGGAGAATTTTGAGCATTACTTTACTAGCATGTGAGATGAGTGCAATTGTGTGGTAGTTTGAGCATTCTTTGGCATTGCCTTTCTTTGGGATTGGAATGAAAACTGACCTTTTCTAGTCCTGTGGCCACTGCTGAGTTTTCCAAATTTGCTGGCATATTGAGTGCAGCACGTTCACAGCATCATCTTTCAGAATTTGGAATAGCTCAACTGGAATTCCATCACCTCCACTAGCTTTGTTTGTAGTGATGCTTTCTAAGGCCCACTTGACTTCACATTCCAGGATGTCTGGCTCTAGGTCAGTGATCACACCATCGTGATTATCTGGGTCGTGAAGATCTTTTTTGTACAGTTCTTCTGTGTATTCTTGCCATCTCTTCTTAATATCTTCTGCTTCTGTTAGGTCCATACCATTTCTGTCCTTTATCGAGCCCATCTTTGCATGAAATGTTCCCTTGGTATCTCTAATTTTCTTGAAGAGATCCCTAGTCTTTCCCATTCTGTTGTTTTCCTCTATTTCTTTGCATTGATCACTGAAGAAGGCTTTCTTATCTCTTCTTGCTATTCTTTGGAACTCTGCATTCAGATGTTTATATCTTTCATTTTCTCCTTTGCTTTTTTCACTTCTCTTCTTTTCACAGCTATTTGTAAGGCCTCCCCAGAGAGCCATTTTGCTTTTTTGCATTTCTTTTCTATGGGAATGGTCTTGATCCCTGTCTCCTGTACAATGTCACTAACCGCATTCCATAGTTCATCAGGCACTCTATCTATCAGATCTAGGCCCTTAAATCTATTTCTCACTTCCACTGTATAATCATAAGGGATTTGATTTAGGTCCCTACTTTCTTCAATTTAAGTCTGAATTTGGCAATAAGGAGTTCATGGTCTGAGCCACAGTCAGCTCCTGGTCTTATTTTTGCTGACTGTATAGAGCTTCTCCATCTTTGGCTGCAAAGAATATAATCAATCTGATTTCGGTGTTGACCATCTGGTGATGTCCATGTATAGAGTCTTCTCTTGTGTTGTTGGAAGAGGGTGTTTGTTATGACCAGTGCATTTTCTTGGCAAAACTCTATTAGTCTTTGCCCTGCTTCATTCCATATTCCAAGGCCAAATTTGCCTGTTACTCCAGGTGTTTCTTGACTTCCTACTTTTGCATTCCAGTCCCCTATAATGAAAAGGACATCTTTTTTGGGTGTTAGTTCTAAAAGGTCTTGTAGGTCTTCATAGAACCGTTCAACTTCAGTGTCTTCAGCGTTACTGGTTGGGGCATAGACTTGGATTACTGTGATATTGAATGGTTTGCCTTGGAAACGAACAGAGATCATTCTGTCGTTTTTGAGATTGCATCCAAGTACTGCATTTTGGACTCTTTTGTTGACCATGATGGCCACTCCATTTCTTCTGAGGGATTCCTGCCTGCAGTAGTAGATACAATGGTCATCTGAGTTAAATTCACCCATTCAGATGTTCATCATAGCACTGTTTATAATAGCCAGGACATGGAAGCAACCTAGATGTCCATCAGCAGACGAATGGATAAGAAAGCTGTGGTACATATACACAATGGAATATTATTCAGCCATCAAAATGAATATAACTGAATCAGCTCTAATGAGGTGGAGGAAACTGGAGCCTATTATACAGAGTGAAGTAAGCCGGAAAGAAAAACACCAATACAGTATACTAACACATATATATGGAATTTAGAGAGATGGTAATGATAACCCTGTATGTGAGACAGCAAAAGAGACACAGATGTATAGAACAGTCTTTTGGACTCTGTGGGAGAGGGCAAGGGTGGGATGATCTGGGAGAATGGCATTGAAACATGTATAATATCATATGTGAAACGAATCGCCAGTCCAGGTTCGATGCAGGATACAGGATGCTTGGGGCTGGTGTACTGGGATGACCCAGAGGGGTGGTATGGGGAAGGAGGTGGGAGGGGGGTTCAGGATGGGGAACATGTGTGCACCCGAGGCAGATTTATGTTGATGTATGGCAAAGCCAATACATTATTGTAAAGTAATTAGCCTCCAATTAAAATAAATAAATTTTATTAAAAAAAAAAAGAAAAGCAGAGGAACCAGAGATCAAATTGCCAACATCCACTGGATCATCGAAAAAGCAAGAGAGTTCCAGAAAAACATTTACTTCTGCTTTATCAGCTACGCCAAAGCCTTGACTGTGTGGATCATAACAAACTGTGGGAAATTCTTCAAGAGATGGGAATACCAGACCACGTGACCTGCCTCCTGAGAAATCTATATGCAGGTCAGGAAGCAACAGTTAGAACTGGTTCCAAACCAGCAACAGACTGGTTCCAAATAGGGAAAGGTGTATGTCAGGGCTGTATAGTGTCACCCTGCTTATTTAAATTATATGCAGAGTACATTATGAGAAATGCTGAACTGGATGAAGCACAAGCTGGAATCAAGATTGCCAGGAGAAATATCAATAAATATCAATAACCTCAGATATGCAGATGACACCACCCTTATGGCAGAAAGTGAAGAAGAACTAAAGAGCCTCTTGACGAAAGTGAAAGAGGAGAGTGAAAAAGTTGGCTTAAAACTCAACATTCAGAAAACTAAGATCACGGCATCCAGTCCCATCTGCTGCTTCTG
>NW_011494610.1:906912-915610 GCF_000754665.1 Bison bison bison
CTGGGACTCTCCAGGCAAGAACACTGGAATGGGTTGCCATTTCCTTCTCCAATGCATGAAAGTGAAAAGTGAAAGTGAAGTCACTCATTTGTGTCTAACTCTTTGCGACTCCATGGACTGCAGCCTACCAGGCTCCTCCGTCCATGGGATTTTCCAGGCAAGAGTACTGGAGTGGGGTGCCATTGCCTTCTCATCACTTCATGAGAATAGATGGGAAACAATGGAAACAGTGACAGACTATTTTGGGGGACTCCAAAATCATGGCAGATGGTGACTACAGCCATGAAATTAAAGGACGCTTGCTCCTTGGAAGAAAAGTTATGACCAACCTAGACAGCATATTAAAAAGCAGAGCCAAAAAAAAAAAAGCAGAGCCAGTACCTTGCCAACAAAGGTCCGTCTAGTTAAAGCTCTGGTTTTTCCAGTAGTCATATATGGATGTGAGAGTTGGACTATAAAGAAAGCTGAGCACTGAAGGATTGATGCTTTTGAACTGCGGTGTTGGAGAAGACTTTTGAGAGTCCCTTGAACAGCAAGGAGATCCAACCAGTCCATCCTAAAGGAGATCAGTCCTGAATATTCATTGGAAGGACTGATGCTGAAGCAGAAACTCCAATACTTTGGCCAACTGATGTGAAGAACTGACTCATTTGAAAAGACCCTGATGCTGGGAAAGATTGAAGGCAGGAGGAGAAGGGGACGACAGAGGATGAGATGATTGAATGGCATCACCAGTTCAATGGACATGAGTTTGAGTAAACTCTGGGAGTTGGTATCGGACAGGGGGGCCTGGTGTGCTTCAGTCCATGGGGTCATAAAGAGTCAGACACGACTGAGTGACTAAACTGACTGACCCTTAGTCATAGTGACAACAAATTATCCCAGCATTTCCAATCACCCCTCAGAATGCCCAGTGGTTTTAGGGTATGTGTCCAGAAATGCAACTGTTGAGGCATGGTTTGTGTGACTGCTCAGTTTTCACTTATTACAAATACTGGATTGTTGAGATTCAGAGATAGAAGTGGGTTCCCTATATAAATCCAACATACACACAATTCATGTTATACAGTACACTTATGTACTATATAACATATTCATATACTTCAGAAAGTCCTCCCATATATATTCTATGCTGTTGTGCCAATAACTTATTCCTGCTTTGACAAAAGCTGCACATTTCACATTCTATTAAGAACTGAATATTTTATCATCTTTTTTTGTAACAAGTTTGGCATCACATCTAAAATACAACTTCTATTTTCACAAGAACATTTTCCCACAAGAACATTTTTATCCACATTCTTAGAACAATACATATCTCCTCATATCTTTGAATACTTTTTGAAAGTTTTAACACAATCAAAGCCTTCCTGTGTGTGCTCAGTCGCTCAGTCATGTCCAACTCCATGTGGCCCCATGGACTGCAGTCCTCCCCAGGCCCCTCTGTCCATGGGATTTTCCAGGCAGAATACTGGAGTGGGTTGCCATTTCCTCCTCCAGGAGATCTTCTCGACTCAGGGATTAAACCTGTATCTCCTGCATCTCCTATATTGGTAGGTGGATTCTTTACCACTGAGCCACCTAGGAAGCCCCAAAGCATTCACAGAGCACTCCTATTTCATTTTTACATTACTTCTCTAATTACAATTAGCTATGACCTATTGAACTTCCCTGGTGCCTCAGATGGTAAAACCATCTGCCTACAATGCGGGAGACCCAGGTTTGATCCCTGGGTCGGGAAGATTCCCCCTGGAGAAGGAAATGGCAACCCACTCCAGAACTCTTGCCTGGAAAATCCCATGGACAGAGGAGCCTGGTAGGCTACAGTCCATGGGGTCACAAAGAGTCGGACACAAATGAGCAACTTCACTCTTACTTTTACTTTCATGACCCTTTGATAAAGACTTTCCTGCATGTTGACATCATTGCGGTTCTGCCCTGTGATTTTGCTGGTGTTCAGTGAGCATGACCTGCAGTGGAAAGTGTTTGTGGGAGTTTTCTCCTCGCCTGTTTTTCTTTGATGTTTGGTGAGTGCTGACCTCTGGCTGGAGCTTTTTCTACATTCATTACATTCATAGAGTTTTTTCCCCTGTGTGAATTTTCTGATGTTTTGTGAGGGGTGACTTTTCATAGAAGGTTTTCCCACATTCAGGACATTTGTAGGGTCTGTCTCCAGTATGAGTTCTCTGATGTACAACAAGGTTGGATTTCACGCAGAAAGATCTCCAGCATTCATTACATTTATAGGGTTTCTCTCCTATGTGCATCCTTTGATGCTGAGCAAGGTTTGACTTCACACAGGAGGTTTTCTCACCTTCATTACATATACGGGGTTTCTCTCCTGCATGAATTCTCTGATGGATGATGAGGGCTGACTTCAGGCAGAAGGATTTTCCACATTCATGACACACATAGAGTTTCCTTCATTCTCTGATGCTCAGTAAGATTGAACTTCACAAAGAAGGACTTTCCACATTCACTACATTTGTAGGGCTTTTTCCCTGGGTACATGCTCTGATGGTGAGTAAAGTCTGTTTTCTTAGGGAAGCTGTTTCCACATCCACATTTATTACAGTCATAGGTTTTCTTCTCTCTGTGAGCCCTCTGATTTCGAGTGAGGTGTGACTTCTCATTTAAAACCCTCCTACTTTCACCACACTCATTTTTTGGTTCTCCCAAGCAAGCTTTCTGATGTTGACTTAGTTTCAACAGCTTATGGAAGGATTTCTCACACTTACTCCCTTTCAAGTTTTTTCACTTGTGTTAATTCTCTGATTTAGAGCAATGTAGGAATCCTTTTTTTATGGCTCTTTCACTGTCATTACACTCACTGGGTTTTTCTGTTGTGTGAGTTCTCTGATGTTGAGTCAGGCATGGCTTTTCATGGAAGGATTTCCCACACTGGTTACAGGCATCAATTTTCTCTCCTGTGTGAGTTCACTCATTTTGAGGGTGGATGACTTCTACAAGACTTCCTTATTTCTGTTACATTCACCAAGTTTTCCTCTTGTATGTATTCTCTGATGTTGAATAAGGTTTGACTTCTCACAAAAGGATTTCCCCAACTTATTACATTTACAATGAGCTCTCCGAGGTGTATGTTTTGACCTCGCATATGAAAATTTCCAATTTTTACTGGACTCATGTAGATTCCTTTCCCCAGGGGTTCTTGGACAAGCACTGAGCTTTAACTTTTGGATAAAGGCTGTTTTTCTGTGAAAGGCTTTCTCATAATGATTATATTCAAGAAGATGCTCCAAAGCTGAAATCTTCTGATGTTCAATAAAGGCCTCAATTTGCCTGTGGGATTTCTTCTTTTGATCATTTTCACAGGATTTATTTTCTGTATGAGTTTTTTTCATGCACAGTATCAAAGAACATACATCCACTGAAATCATCAGATTTTTTCTCATATTACTTCTATTACTAATCATTAATTGAGAAACACTTTTCAAGTTTGTTACAAATGGGTCACCCTGCTGGGATATTTTTCTTGAGGGCACTGGATCTGTGGCCATATTAAGTGTTTCTTTGAAGGTCTTATTCCTCTCCTTAGTCAGCGTTCTGTTGTTGATGAATAAATCTTACCTCAAATATCTGTCATTTTCTTGGCTTATGTCTTTCATGTTATTGGTTCTTTGGACTTCTAGAAATATGAAAAATTAACATACATTATACATCTTAACACATTTCTTAAGGAATAGGTTTGTACATAAATGACCTAGGTTGAGGTGATTCTTAGATTTTAGACATAGACTCCTGGGGTGAAAGAACTCCTAAGCACATATTTATCTTACTCTTTTAGTTGGTACATGAAAACAAAAACATATATGGTAGTAGAAAAAGGGAGAGGAAGAGTAGCTTTGGCTTGTTACAAAAATGACCTCAAAATGGGTACAGAGTTTGAAATAAAACACAAGGAATGGTGGAATGAGTACACTTCTCTAATCAGAACCTGTACATCCTTCAGGGTAATGCTATGACCCCATTGTTTAAAAATGAATCTCCTCAATACTTTAAGTTCCATTTGTGGTTAAAGTTGGCAAGTTAATACTGTCTGTGTAATATATTCCAACACTATTTACACAGCTATGTCACTTTCTATTTTTGCTTCCATGAACAAGCCTGATTTTCATTGCTTTTGGCAATTTTTCCACTTTTTTTTTAAGTTTGGGGTTTCAGTTGCCTCCAATCTGTAATAAAAATGGAATTGACATTAAATATTTTTCCTGTGGCCTTTGGATAATTTGGAAAGGAAAAAAGGAAATGGAAAGGAAAAAGGGAAATGTTGACCACATTTACATTTGCATCTTGGAATTCACTCCACCCTTCTAGAAAACACTTTGTTCACATGCTCCTGGGACACCACTGTATCCTGATTCTCCCTCTACCATGGTAGGTGCTCTCTCTTGGTCTCTCTTGTTAGAGCCCTACACCTCTCTGACTTCCAAATGCAGTGCTCAAGGGTGTACCCCTTGATCTCTTCCCTCACTGAACCCTCTCTGGTCCCACCAACTTCCCTGCTGTTCCCTGATTACACCAGGCACGCTCCTGTCCAGAGGTTTGGCCCCTGATGTTCTCTCAATCTGGAATCTCTCAGATAACCCACGGCTCACTCCATTCCTTCATTTAAGACTCCATTCCCGAATAAAGTCCTCTTCAAACATCCACCTCCACTGAGAGGCCTTCTCTGACTTTCTTCTGAAACAAGATTCCCTGTCAGTCTCCCTCCCCTTCATCTGACTTTAATTTTTCAGAATTAAAGCAATCAGAATTCAGATTGCTACCAGAATCTTACATATGCATTTGCTATTTGGATCTATTGACAAGAGTAGAGATTTCACTTTTGTATCTCCTGTTACTTAAATAGAAAGTGACTGGTGTATAACAGGTCTTAGTAAGTACTTACTGAATAAAATGATGCATCAATAAATGCATAATTACAGGATGTTTGGCACGGGAGGGAAGGCAAAGGATCCAATCATTGAACAGAGAAAAACAGAGAAATAAGGGCCTAGGATGAGAAAGACAGCAATTGGATTCTACAAAACCCAAGCAAATCTCTTTCTCCAAAGGACAGAAAACAAAGAACATTTATATATGAGAGTGACATTTGGTGGCTTGATATCTAAGAGGTGGTAGTCATCTACCTTTCAGTCAGTTCAGTCGCTCAGTTGTGTCCGACTCTTCGCAACCTCATTTGCCTTTAGTCACTTCTAAAAGGCTAGAGTCACTAAAAGAGATCCTTAAAACCCATTTCAAAGATACCACCCCCTGAACTGGCCAGTTTGGATCCAGTTTTCCCCAGTTGTCTTCTATCTGACTTCGTTAACTCACCCGGGTGGCTCTGACTTGGGAGTTGTCCCTTTAATATCCGCAGTTCTTCTTGCTCCAACTCCTTGCTCCAATATCAGCTCAGGTTAGATAACACAGTGACCTGTTATGGGAAAGGACACGGGACTTGGCAAAGTTGCTTAGGGGTCAAGCCCTTTGAAGAATCAGAAGGTAGAAGCTTTAAGAGCCATACAATGCTGAGGATCCTTTCACTAGGGAGGTGAGAATACACTATCCTCTCAAGTTCCCTTAAAGGTCTTTGAATCCAAAATCTCAAGCCCAAAACTCATGACAGGCTATAGTGGTTTGGTCCCTAAGACAGAAAACGCATGCTGTCAGGAGTGGCATGGTGGGGGGGGGGGGGGGGGGGGGGGGGGGGGCAGGCTTAACCAGGGACACCATGCACTCATAGTTCTCCAGCATCACATCCTTGTGCAGAAGCCTCTGACCATGGTTCAGCAGCTGCCACTCATCCTGGGTGAAGTCCACCAGTGCATCATTGAAAAACACGGATCCCTGTAATAGCCCAAGGCTGCTCAATCTGCAATGCTCAAGACCAGATGGCATGGAAAATACTTATGGATTCTGATCTTACTGTATTCACTGTGACGAGTTTACCAGAAAATGTTATAAAGGCTGTCTACCACATACCTTCTGTCATGCTATACAGGTACCTTGGAGATATTGTGGGTTTGGTTCCACACTACTGCAGTTAAGCCACATGAACTTGGGAGGGAATTCCCAGTGCATATAAAAGTTCTGTTTATGCTATTTATTGGGTGTGCAATAGCATTACATCTAAGAGAACAATGCACATGCCTTAATTTATAAAACACATTATTGGTGAAAAAAAAGCCAACCATTTTGGTCTTCAATAAGTTGTACTCTTTTCACTGGTGGAGGGTCTAGCTCTGATGTTGATGGCTGATCAGGGTGATGGTTGCTGAAGATTGGGGTGGCACTGGCAATTTCTAAAAATAAGAAAACAACAAGTCTTGCAATATGATTGAGTCTTCCTTTCACTAATGATTTCTATATAACATGCAGTGCTATTTGATAGCAATTTATCCACAACAGAACTTCTTTCAAAATTTGAGTCAGTCCTCTCAGATCCTGCCACTGCTTTGTCACCTAAGTGTATGCATTCTGAATCTTTTGTCTTTTCAACAATCTTCACAGCATCTTCACCAAGAGTAGATTCCATTTCAAGGAACCACTTTCTTTGTTCATCCATAAAAAGCAACTCCTCATCTGTTTAAGTTTTATCATGAGATTGCAGCAATTCAGCCACATCTTCAGGCTCCCCCTCTAACTTTAGATCTCTTGCTATTTCCACCACGTCTGAAGTTACTTCCTCCATGGAAGTCTTGAACCCCTCAAAGTCATTCATGAGGGTTGGGATCAATTTATTTCAAACTCCTGTTAATATTGATAGCTTGACTTCTCCCGATGAATCACAAATGTTCTTAAAGGCATCTAACATGGTGAATGCTTTCCAAGAAGTTTTCAGTTTGTTTTGGCCAGATCCATAAGAGGAATACTTGCCTATAGCAGCAACTGCCCTATAAAATGTATTTCTTAAAGAAATTACTCCTTGATCCATGGGCTGAACAATGCATGCTGTGTGAGCAGGCATGACAACAACATTAATCTCACTGTCCATCTCCATCATAGTTCCTGGATTAGCAGGTGCATTGCCAATGAGCAATAATATTTTGAAAGGAATCTTTTTTTTCCCCCTGAGCAATGGGTCTCAATAGTGGACTTAAACTTTTCAGGAGACCATGTTGTAAACAGATGTTCTGTCATCCAGGCTTTGTTGTTCTATTTATGGAGCATAGGTAGAGTACATTTAGTTTCATTCCTAAGGATCCTAAGATTTTCAGAACGGTAGATGAGCAGTGGCTTCAACTTCAAGTCATGAGCTGCATTAGCTCCTAACAAGAGAGTCAGCTTGTCCTTTGAAACTCTGAAGCTAGGCATTAACTTCTCCTCTCTAACTATGAAAGTCCTAGCTGGTAGCTTCCTGACCTCTTTCAACCTTCACAGAACTGAAGAGAGTTAGGGCCTTTCTCTATATTAGCTTTTGGTTTAAGGAAGTGTTGTGGCTGCCTTGCTCTTCACTAAACTTTCTTCATATCAGCAATAAGGCTTTCTTATCATTTGTGCGTTCACTGAAACAGCACTTTTAATTTCCTTTAAGGACTTCTCCTTTGCATTTACAACTTGGCTAACTGTTTGGCACAAAAGGCCTAACTTTCAGCCTATCTCAGCTTTCAACATTTCTTCCTCACTAAGCTTATTCACGTCTAATTTTAGATTTAAAATGAGAAATGTGCAGCTCTTCTTTTCACTTGAACACTTACAAGTAACTGTTGGATCATTAAGTAACCTCATTTCAATAGTGCTGTGTCTCAGGGAATGGGGGAGGGGGTCCAAGGAGATGAAGAGAGATAGCACAACAGCTGGTCAGGCAGCAGTTGAAACACATACAACATGGACAGATTAAGCTTGCCATCTTATATGGGCAATGTTTGTGGCGCCCCAAAACAATTATAATAGGGACATCACTGATCACAGATCACTGCAACAAATACAACAATGAAAAAGTTTGAAAAATTGTGAGAATTGCCAAAATGTGACACAGAGACACAAAGTGAGCAAATGTCATTGGACAAAAGGCACCGACAGACTTGCTCCACACAGGGCTGCCACAAACCTTCAATTTGTTAAAAAAAAAAAAAATGCAGTACCTGCACTTCAGTAAAGTGAAGCACAATAAAATGAGGTCTGTCTGTACTTTATTGGAGAAATAAAAACCAGACCAGAATACTCTGCCTCTGCCTTCAGCTGGTGATTCATAAAACAATTTGAGTTCCTCTACATGCTTATACCAGTACTCTTGCCTGGAAAATCCCATGGATGGAGGAGCCTGGTAGGCTGCAGTCCATGGGGTCGCTGAGAGTCAGACACAAATGAGCGACTTCACTTTCACTTTTCACTTTCACGCATTGGAGAAGGAAATGGCAACCCACTCTAGTGTTCTTGCCTGGAGAATCCCAGGGGCGGCGGAGCCTGGTGGGCTGCCGTCTAAGGGGTCGCACAGAGTCGGACACGACTGTAGCAACTTAGCAGCAGCAGCAGCAGCAGCACATGCTTATATTTCAAATCCTGGAAGATGCTGTGAAAGTGCTGCACTCAGTATGCCAGCAAATTTGGAAAACTCAATAGTGGCCACAGGACTAGAAAAGGTCAGTTTTCATTCCAATCCCAAAGAAAGGCAATGCCAAAGAATGCTCAAACTATCGCACAATTGCACTCATCTCACACGCTAGTTAAGTAATGCTCAAAATTCTCCAAGCCA
>NW_011494610.1:915710-930069 GCF_000754665.1 Bison bison bison
CACTCATCTCACACGCTAGTTAAGTAATGCTCAAAATTCTCCAAGCCAGGCTTCAGCAATACATGAACCGTGAACTTCCAGATGTTTTAGAAAAGGCAGAGGAACCAGAGATCAAATTGCCAACATCTGCTGGATCATGGAAAAAGCAAGAGAGTTCCAGAAAAACATCTATTTCTGCTTTATTGACTATGCCAAAGCCTTTGACTGTGTGGATCACAATAAACTGTGGAAATTCTGAAAGAGATGGGAATACCAGACCACATGACCTGCCTCTTGAGAAACCTATATGCAGGTCAGGAAGCAACAGTTAGAACTGGACATGGAACAACAGACTGGTTCCAAATAGGAAAAGGAGTACGTCAAGGCTGTATATTGTCAGCCTGCTTATTTAACTTATATGCAGAGTACATCATGAGAAACGCTGGGCTGGAAGAAGCACAAGCTGGATCAAGATTGCCAGGAGAAATATCAATAACCTCAGATATGCAGATGATACCACCCTTGTGGCAGAAAGTAAAGAGAAACTCAAAAGCCTCTTGATGAAAGTGAAAGAGGAGAGTTGAAAAAGTTGGCTTAAAGCTCAACATTCAGAAAATGAAGATCATGGCATCTGGTCCCATCACTTCATGGGAAATAGATGGGGAAACAGTGGAAACAATGTCAGACTTAATTTTGGGGGGCTCCAAAATGACTGCAGATGGTGACTGCAGCCATGAAATTAAAAGATGCTTACTCCTTGGAAGGAAAGTTATGACCAACCTAGATAGCATATTCAAAAGCAGAGTCATTACTTTGTCAACAAAGGTCCGTCTAGTCAAGGCTATGGTTTTTCCAGTGGTCATGTATGGATGTGAGAGTTGGACTTTGAAGAAAGCTGAGCACCGAAGAATTAATGCCTTTGAACTGTAGTGTTGGAGAAGTCTCTTGCGAGTCCCTTGGACTAGAAGGAGATCCAACCAGTCCATTCTAAAGGAGATCAGTCCTGGGTGTTCTTTGGAAGGAATGATGCTAATGCTGAAACTCCAGTACTTTGGCCACCTCATGCAAAGAGTTGACTCATTGGAAAAGACTCTGATGCTGGGAGGGATTGGGGGCAGGAGCAGAAGAGGACGACAGAGGATGAGATGGCTGGATGGCATCACCAACTCAATGAACATGAGTTTGAGTGAACTCCGGGAGTTGGTGATGGACAGGGAGGCCTCTAGTGCTGCAATTCATGGGGTCGCAAAGAGTCGGACACGACTGAGAGACTGAACTGAACTGAACTGACATGCTCATAACTTTCCTAGTCAGAACCTGGAAAGACCTCCCAGCGCAGCAGCAGCTGTGGCTAAAAGCCAAGGCCTTTGGGCTTGGGCTTAGGGAACATGAGTCATAGAAGGGCCACCACACTCCTGATCCCAAGGATTAACCCTGATCCTGAGGGTTAATGCTCAGGAGGACATTCCCTGTAAAAAGCTAGGAACTTCAACAAAGACCTACTGTAAAGCACAGGGAACCCTACTTAGTACTTTGTAATATCCTACATGGGAGAAGAATCTGAAAAAGAGTAGATATGTGTATATATATATATAGATATAACTGAATCACTTTGCTGTATCCCTGAAACTAACACACTGTAAATCAACTATGTGTGTGTGTGTGTCCAGTTGCTCAGTCATATCTGACTCTTAGTGACCCCATATTCTAATATAAAATAAAAAATTTAAAAAAAGCAAGGAACTGCCTCCAGATATCTGTATGGACCTTGAAACCAAAAGGGGAGCAAGGTACAGCGCTTAGTCCTCTGATTCGGGCACAGCGTTTGTTTCAAGGCAGCTCTGGGGAAACAGACTAGCATGCCATTAGGTAAGAGGCTGCCCCCTTTAGCAGGGGGAAGGGGGTCCCATCAAGTTTTGTTCCCCTCTGTAGAGCCTAAGAGAAGCCAGTCTGTACACATAACCCAGTAATCCATGTAAGAGGCCCCAAGTCAGTCCTTTCATTCAGGGGAAAATCTTGCCCAGGAAACAGACCTCTGCACTGCTGAGTATCACACATCAGCTGCCTCCGTTGATCTAACGAGGTCTTTACTTTTCTCTTCACCCAGAAAACAACAAAGGGCCTAGATGCTAGAGGGAAAACAATGATCTGAGAAAGAAGCATCAGGAAGAGCAGACTTGAAGACTGCCAAACAAATAGAATGCCAATAAAAAGCAGCAGCCTGAAAGATAAGTATCAAAACCAACAGATTGAAGACTATGAAAACAAATGTAAGTAAGATACTGCAGAGAATAAATTTTAAGTATTCCCACTGGTGTCTGCAAATCACTTAAGAGAGTCTTATTTACCTAAAAGGAGAAAGTTGGCTATGAAAACAGAAAAATGAAACACGAGTTTTGTTGCTGACTCAGCACACCAACAAAAAACCAAAACTCTTAAGGGAAAGCTTGAAAACAAAATGATTCCAATAGCAAAAATGTAGAGACCTCTTAATGCATAAAACATAAAAACACAGGAGAATAGAAATGATGAAAGAAACACAGAGGAGCACATTTGGAGAGAAGCACTGACTATCTCATGGGATTTGGGGGCTACAGAAACAAAGAGGATGGAGGGAAGGAAATAAACACAGAAAGATCCAAAAATGTCCCAGAGCAAGTGGGTTTTCATCTCCACAGGATGCATCCTATTACCAGGCAGGAATTCTGAAACAAGACAGGTAGCCAGACACACTGCCTAGGAAAATAGCTGAAACCCAAGGGTAAAGAAAAAACTTACAAGAAGAAAAAATAAAACCGGCTACAACAAAGGATTGAGAATCAAGCTGTCACATGACTTCTCTCTGTCTCCCCAAATGCTAGGAGATAATACAGATCATCTATGATCTTCTGAAGGAAAGGGATTTCAAACTAAAATTCTATAACCAGCCAGTCAGTCATGGAGTGGGGCAGAAAAAAGACCCTTTCAGATTCCCAGACTCAGAGGGCATGTAACCCATAGGGAGTCTGCAGAATACTCCAGAGGCCTCTATTAAAATTCACCAGAATCTGGGAAAGTAACACATCAAAAGCAATCAATAACACAATAAAAATAAGCTGTGGGCCTTCAAAACCAGAAGAAGAAAAAAAGAGGAAAGTAAAATAATAACACAGGAAAACACTGGCAAATGAAAACGATGAACAATTGACAAAAAACCATGGTTATTAAAAATGCAAAGTAACTTTAAGATGTCACTGAAAAAACCTGAGTAATAAACAATTCACCTGGACTGTGTTCATTTTCTCCCACTCCTGGAAAAGTTTAGAGAACTGGGAAGGCAGAGCTGGAGGAAAGGGATAGAGCAAAGAAGTTGGGAGACTATGATCTACCCTGAAGGTCCCCACAGCACTTGCCTAGAAATCCACACGTATTAGCTAACAAACAGTAAAACGGAGGAAGACTGTCTCTGACCCTTTGGAGGGACAGGCAGGCCGAGGGGACTCTGGCAACCCTGGTGTAACAAGCAGAGCTAAGAGAAGCAGGCTTTTCACTGGTCAGAGTTTTTTTTTTCCTTATTAGTTCTTACCAAAGAATCTGTCTGTAATGCAGGAGACCTGGGTTTGATCCCTGGGTTGGGAAGATCCCCTGGAGAAGGGAATGGCTACCCACTCCAGTATTCTTGCCTGGAGAATCCTATGGACAAAGGAGCCTGGGAGAGCTATAGTCTATGGGGTCCCAAAGAGTCAGACACGACTGAGCAACCAACACTTTGATTTAATAGCGACAAGTATAAAACAAAAAGTCCAACGAAGAAAGACCTGGTTTAATGCTTCACAGCATCGCAAGGATGCCATGCCATGCTTTTGACTGTTATGAAACCTGTTACATTCTGAAGGTTTAAAAATAATTTTTTTTTCTTTAATTTGGCTGCTGGGTGGCTTGCGGGATCTTAATTTCCCCGACCAGGGACTGAACCCACACCCTTGGCAGTAAAAGTGCAGAGTCCTAACCCTGGGACCACCTGGGAATTCCCACATTCTGAAGGTTTTGATGTCTGGGATCTATATTAAAATAATCCAGTAGAGGAGGGCAGAAGAGGAAGAGTGTACGTGCGTGTTGGTTGTGCGGCAGATGTATATGTTGATAACTGCGGAAGCTGTGATAAGTATACAGGATTTCTCTTCCCAGGAAGCCTGCCTCCTGCTACCACCCTCAGCCCAACTCCCTCTCTCTCTTGAAAGCTGGCCCACACCCCCACTGACCAACGGTTCTCCACAACCTCTGGTGTGATGTTACTCAGGTTGGAAGGATCAGGAATTGCTTGTTTCTGGGCTCTCTGTCCCGCAGCGGTAGTGAGGTATGTCTGCGTAACGTGGAGATCTCCAGGAGAGAGTCCTGCTCCTGGTGGCCTGCCTTTTTTCCTCACAAGAACTGTAAGAGCCAGGGAAAATTTGTTCCTGGATGGGGCAGATCAGATCAGATCAGATCAGTCACTCAGTCGTGTCCGACTCTTTGAGACCCCATGAATTGCAGCACACCAGGCCTCCCTGTCCATCACCAACTCCCGGAGTTCACTGAGACTCACGTCCATTGAGTCAGTGATGCCATCCAGCCATCTCATCCTCTGTCGTCCCCTTCTCCTCCTGACCCCAATCCCTCCCAGCATCAGAGTCTTTTCCAATGAGTCAACTCTTCGCATGAGGTGGCCAAAGGACTGGAGTTTCAGCTTCAGCATCATTCCTTCCAAAGAAATTCCAGGGCTGATCTCCTTCAGAATGGACTGGTTGGATCTCCGTGCAGTCCATGGGACTCTCAAGAGTCTTCTCCAACACCACAGTTCAAAAGCATCAATTCTTCGGTGCTCAGCCTTCTTCACAGTCCAACTCTCACATCCATACATGACCACAGGAAAAACCATAGCCTTGACTAGACGAAACTTTGCTGGCAAAGTAATGTCTCTGCTTTAGAATATGCTATCTAGGTTGGTCATAACTTTCCTTCCAAGGAGTAAGCATCTTTTAATTTCATGGCTGCAGTCACCATCTGCAGTCATTTTGGAGCCCAGAAAAATAAAGTCAGACACTGTTTCCACTGTTTCCCCATCTATTTCCCATGAAGTGATGGGACCAGATGCCATGATCTTCATTTTCTGAATGTTGAGCTTTAAGACAACTTCTTCACTCTCCTCTTTCACTTTCATCAAGAGGCTTTTGAGTTCCTCTTTACTTTCTGCCATAAGGGTGGTGTCATCTGCATATCTGAGGTTATTGATATTTCTCCCGGAAATCTTGATTCCAGCTCTTGCTTCTTCCAGCCCAGCGTTTCTCTTGATGTACTCTGCATATAAGTTAAGTAAGCAGGGTGACAATATACAGCCTTGACGTACTCCTTTTCCTATTTGGAACCAGTCTGTTGTTCCATGTCCAGTTCTAACTGTTGCTTCCTGACCTGCATACATATTTCTCAAGGGGCAGGTCAGGTGGTCTGGTATTCCCATCTCTTTCAGAATTTTCCACAGTTTATTGTGATCCACACAGTCAAAGGCTTTGGCATAGTCAATAAAACAGAAATAGATGTTTTTCTGGAACTCTCTTGCTTTTTCCATGATCCAGTGGATGTTGGCAATTTGATCTCTGGTTCCTCTGCCTTTTCTAAAACCAGGTTGAACATCAGGAAGTTCACGGTTCACATATTGCTGAAGCTTGGCTTGGAGAATTTTGAGCATTACTTTACTAGCATGTGAGATGAGTGCAATTGTGTGGTAGTTTGAGCATTCTTTGGCATTGCCTTTCTTTGGGATTGGAATGAAAACTGGCTGGGGCAGGGAGGGGTAAATTCAAACAACCACAATCTTCAGCCCAGGTTCCAGCAACTCTACCTTGGAGTCAGTTCACCATCTTCTACAGTGGAGGTTCTCAATGAGTGGTCCCCAACTAGCAGCATCAGGGACATGTGGGAACTTGATAGAAAAGCAAATTCTTGGGCCCCTCCCCAGACTTCCTGAACCAGAGACTCTGGGGTGGAGCCCAGCAGAGTCACGGGTTTTAACAAGCCCTCCAGGTGTTTCTGATGCCAGCTCCTTTGAGAACCACGGCCAGAAAAATCTGACTTGGGAGTCTGTAAACTGCTGCAGGCACAGGACAGATGGGCAATGAAAGAAGAGTCTAGAAGCTTCAGTTATGCAGTAACCTGAGGACTCTGAACAGGTATTAAGGGATCTCCAAGAGCTTCTGGAGAAGACTCAGTCCCCATATAGTCCAGGTCCTTCCCTGTGGCTCTTAGGGGCATGCCACTCTGCTTAGCACCCCATGGACTGTGGCCCACCAGGCTCCTTTGTCCATGGGATTCTCCAGGCAAGAATACTGGAGTGGGTAGCCGTTCCCTTCTCCAGGGGAATCTTCCCCACCCAGGGATCAAACCCAGGTCTCCCGCGTTGCAGGCAGATTCTTTACCGACTGAGCCACCAGGGAAGCCTGTGAAGGGTGTGCTACTGCATAAAGCCCAGTATGGGATCTGGAAATAAAACTGTGGTTTGTAATCCCAGCTTCTTCAATTACTGGCCTTGAGTATTCACCCCCAGAATCTTAGTTTTCTTGTCAGTTGGAATGGGTAATACCAGCTTGCCAGGGGGTCTTTGAGAACCAGTATCTTCGTGAAAAGAACAGTGATAAGGGCAATGAACACTTCCTGAGTGCTTAGTGAACACGGAGACCACAGCTGAGAATTTGCAGGTTATCTTAATTCAATCCTCAAAGCAACTTTGAGACAGGCTTTTGGAATAACCTCCTTTGACAGATGGGGAAACAGACTCAGAGGTGCATCCTTTTGTCCAGGGACTCTCAGGGGCCAGGCTAGAATCTGAACTTGTCTTAGTTCAAATAGAGGCTCTTAAATCATCCTGTTATACTGCAGACCCTTCACCTGCCACTAGCCTGCAGGCATATAATAAATGTTATCAGAATTAATTCTTGTCCCGCCGGTGTCCTGCTGGATGTGGTTCGATAATGAATGATTGGCCAGGTCACTTGCAAACTCGAGGAGCTTCTGGAACAGCTTGTTAACCTTTGGATGCTTTCAGCGCATTTATTTTGACCTAGTAACCTGTGCTTCTCCCTTAGTCCCTTCATGGAAGCCGAGCTGCTCTATCACTTGGCTTTCTTTAGGCTCAAATGCAGACCAGACTCAGGAACAAGTGCTATGCAGCGTCTCAGCCTACATGGGATTCGCGCAAGCTTTTGCTTCTACCAGGTGTGGGCACAGAACCTATCCTAAGCTCAGCAAAAAGAAAACAAAACCCCTCCAAACTAGGTTCTTACCTGTAGCGAATACGGCTCGTGCAGGACCCAGTCACTGAACAATGCACGAATCTGGTGGCTCCAGGATTATCTGCAGCGCAAAGCTGGTGACTAGCGAGCGACCAAGAAGGACGAACTACGCATGCGCAGAGGGGGCTGTGCGGGACCAGTTCCCTGCCCTCTCCTCCTTGTAATCCATCTGTTTCCCGTTAGTTTCCATGTCCCCTTCCTTACAGTATGTCAGAAGAGCTCCTGCCTTATTTGGTGAGTTGGATCATTTGTCCACCTATACTCAAAACGGATTTCGAAAGTAACGAACCACAACTGTGGATAAAATGGCAGATACACATAAATGAAATGAAGTGAATGAAAGTCACTCAGTCGGGTCCGATTCTTTGCGACCCCATGGACTATACAGTCCATGAAATTCTTCAGGCCAGAATACTTCTTTTTTCCAGGGCATCTTCCCTACCCGGGGATCTTCCCGACCCAGGGATCAAACCCAGGTCTCCCGCATTGAGGGCGGATTCTTTACCAGCTGAGCCACCAGGGAAGCCCAAATCGAATGAAGATTTGACCAGAAGGGAGCCCTCATAACTTCCTCTCCCCGAAATGCCCATGTTAGATGATATCTTTATTAAAATAGGACCCTAAAAGTTCAGTGTGTTATTTTGATATTGTCATTAAACAATAGGTTAGTAATTTTCTTATTGTTTTTACCTTCTTCTTTTGAAAATTTTCAAACTCACAGGAAAGTTGCAAGAATGATTCCTTATGAATGAACACCTGTAAAATGTTTACTGAGACTCTTCAAGTATTATTTTGCCACATTTGCATTCACTCAATTTCTCTCATCTTCCTCACCATTTGAGAGTAAGTTCAAACAGGAACTGTCACCCATAAAATTTGCATATATTTTAAGTAACAGGAACATCCTTTTACATAATCACCACTAATCAAATTCAAGAAAGTGAACATTGATATGTTATCATACAATATGCAGACCATATTCAAATTTCACTCATTGTCCCAATAAGGTCCTTTGTAACACTTTTTTTTCTGATCCAGCATCCGATTCAGCCAATTCCTTACATCCTGTTGTCATATAATTTAGACTTCTTTCATCTAGTTCCTCAGCCTTTTTTGTCTTTTATGACATTGGTAACTTGAAGAGGACAGACACTGTTTTGAAGAGTGTTCCTTCATCTGGGTTTGTCTGACTGTTTTGTCACAATTAAACTCAGGTTATACATTTCTTGGCATACATAATAGATATTAAATTCTTCTCAGTAAACTGTACCAGATCAATTTCATACACACGATGTCAGTTTGTCCCACTTTTGGTAATATTAACTGATTCCATAATTAAGATGATGTGCAGGTCAACGTACTTTTACATCAATTGTTTCTCATGCCAATAGTAGTTAACAGAAGATAAGTCCCAATTTCAGTAGCATTTGGTATCTAGAACTAGGTTAATAATAACTGGGCAGAATTTACACAAAAGACACTATTATACTCTACTGTGTGACATGAAAGATGTGAACAGAGACACACACTGTCTTTCTAGATAGGAAGACAACATTTTTTAACAAAATCCCAATTAAATCTCAGTAGGTTGAATGATGTGGTTTCTTTAATTTTTATTTTACTTTATAAAACACATCTAAATTTCATCTGGAAGAACAAAAAAACCTAGGGAAATGGCCAGGACTTAAAAAAAGAAACAAACAAAGAGTTACCTGTATTTCCTATCAGACATGAATATGAATAACGTTAACATAATATTCAAGAAGTTTCCTCTGGCTCATTAAAGAACAGATACAAGAACAACAAGAGCTCATAAGAATTTACAGTATGATTAAGGTGGAATTTCGAAGTAGGCCATCGTGTGGGGAGGGGAGAAAATGAAGTAGTCAAGACAACATGTTAGAAGACTGGAGGCAGTGTGGGAAGATGACCTCTCTCACCCTTCCTAGACATAAATTTCACATGGATTCTTGATTTAACATTTTAATAGTTAAGCACCTGGAGAAAATAGAAAAGAATGTTCTCATTTAATCTCTGAGTAGGGATGGCAGGCTGTCAAGCCATAAACAAAATGACTACAGAATTTTACTCTAGAAAAATTTATAATTTTATTTTATTTAGTCATTATTTATTTTTTGCTGTGATGGGTGTTCATTGCTGCCTGGGCTTTTCTCTAGTTGTGGCAAGTGGGGGCTACTCTTCACTGCGGCGCAAGGGCTCCTCATTGCACTGGCTTCTCTTGTTTCGGGGCACGGGCTCTGGGGCACGCAGGCCTCAGTAGCTGCAGCACACGGCAGTTTCGGCTTCCCAGCTCCAGGGCACAGGTTCAGTAGTTGTGGCACATGGGCTCAGCTGCTCCACAGCATGTGGGATCAAGAATCTGAGACCCGTGTCTCCTGCATTGGCAGGTGGCTTCTTTATCACTGAGCCACCAGGGAAGCCCTACTCTAGAAAAATTTAAAACCTTACTTTCAGGAAAAAAAAAAAAAACAAACCCAGGTGAAAATACATTTGTTAACTATATGAAAGAAATGGTTTACTGACTTTATTTCTTACACATTTATAAGAAGATCACCCTACCATAAAAATGATCTATGGATATGAAGGAAAAATAATAAAAGGGAAAATGCAAATGAGGGATAAATATGTGAAAGCAGCCTATGGACTGCAAATAAAAAATGCAACGGTTTAAATACATTTTTTTGCCTTTACAGTTGGCAAAGATGATAAAGAAAAATGATATCCAGGGGAGCATACATTTGGGGAAATGTTTATTCTCATAAATTTCTCTTTGGAATGTAATTTATAAAACAATTTGGAGGCTACTCTGTACCAAGATTTAAAAATAGCCTGCACTTTAATGGAACAATTCTATTATTAGAAATATGACCTAAGAAAATAATTGTCCAAAGATACACGTATAAATACATTTCTTAAAGTTCATGTTAACAAAAACACACTGTGAGAAGTCTAATGTAGGAAAAAAAAAAGAGAGAGAGAGAGAAAAGAAATGAGCTTGTAGGAACCTATAAGGTATTAGGTAACCATTAAAAATCTTAACAATGAGATATATTAGTTGACATGGGGGAGTTTATATCTTTATTGTATTTTTAAATAAAATGCTCTTTACACAAGAATTTAAGGCATCGATCTTTTTTGTAAAAATCATCAGCGTCTCCTAAGAGTATAAAAGCAAATGTAAAATCAAATGCAGGAACAAAACTGAACCAAAAAAAAATTGGAAATTACCTATATACATGAGAATGGAGCAGTCTAATATCCCCATAGGAACAGATGGAAGATAGGAAGAATGCATTCTCAGGGAGCATAAATTTACATCCATTGTGGAGTGTTTCTGCTCTAATGCTGTCTTTTTTAATTCTCTCAGCATTAGCTCTGATGTTGTATTGACTGTTCACCACTGAATTAACTGCAGAGAGTGATACGGTGTTTGTTTAAGTGTCTTTGTAGTATAACATCTAATTTCCACTTCAAAGTAATTGGTCTTCATGAATTTTTAAGCCCCCTAAGGGCCCTACCATTTAATGAATATTCGGATGAGACTGGAGTAGTAGTTGAAAGATTTTAAAAATTTCATAACAATGAATGTTAAAATAATAGTCAAAATTATAAAATCATCAAAATATTCTACAGCATTAGTCAGTGTGCTCACTAGCCAGGACATCAGCAACTCTGACTTGATTATGAGACAGGTATGTTTCAGTTCATGTGCTAGAGTGATACAGCCAAATCTCAACAATTTAAACACAGCTCACAATTAGTGCTCTTTACTGTTTATAAATTTTGCAGTTCCTTACAGTCTGTGGAAACTTTGGAAGACTTGTATTATATTGAAATTTGTACCTAATTTGTACAAACTTTGAAAGTTATGTGGTTATACTGAAATTTGTACTTAATTTGTACAAACTTGGGCTTCCCTGGTGGCTCAGATGGTAAAGAATCTGCCTGCAATACAGGAGACCTGGGTTCGATCCCTGGGTTGGGAAGTTCCCCTGGAGAAGGGAATGGCTACCCACTCCAGTATTCTTGCCTGGAGAATTCCATGGACAGAGGAGCCTGGCAGGCTACAGTCCATGGGGTCGCAAAGAGTCAGACACGACTGAGCAACTAACTTTGTATAATCTTATAAGTTATATGGTTTCTTAGAATCTGTGAAAACTTTGGAAGACTTATATTGAAATTTGTACCTATGAGATATTAGTATACTGGCTGTAGGTTTCTTATTATCAATCACAGGGAATTCTTTCTGTTCCTAGTTTGCTAAGGATTTTGAAAATCATATATTTAAAATAATGAGTAGATTTTGAGTTTTAACTGATGCATTTTCTATATTATTTTCTATATTATTGATAGAACTTTATCTTGCTAATATAACTCATCTCTTAACTCTTGTTTAAGAGTGAAACAAATATTGCATTCCTAGACTAAATCCAACTTGGTTAAGATATTTTACCTTGTAAAAATACTGCTTTTTTTGCTACTTATATGAGATGATGGATAAATTTGTGTGGTAATCGTTTCACGTTATATGTAAGTCAGGTCCTATGCTGTACACCTTAAGCTTACACAGTGCTGTGTCAGTTTCCATCTCAATAAAACTGGAAAACTATTGCCCAATTTTATTTGCTAATATTTTGTTTATAACTCTTATTCAAGAATGAGACTTATTTTTAATTTCATACTTTTTTTTTTTTTTTAAGATTTATCTGTTTAGGGCTGTGCTGGGTCTTCATCGCTGCCCAGGCTTTTCTTGAGTTGTGGAGAGTGGGGGCTACTCTCTAGTTTTGGTGCACAGGCTTCTCATGACCATGGTTTCTGCTGTTGAGAAGCATGGCCTCTAGGTGCATGGGCTTCAGTAGTTGTGGTTCGTGGGTGCAGAAGTTGTGGGCTCTGGAGCACTGGCTCAGCAGTTGCGGTGCAGGGGTTTAGTTGTTCCAAGGTATGTGGGATCTTCCCAGACCAGGGATTGAACCCATGTCCCCTGCATTGGCAGGCAGATTCCTTACCACTGAGCCATCAGGGAAGCCCCTTCTTTGGTTTTGATATCAAGGTTATGCTAGCAAATAGAATAAGTTGGGGAATGTCTTCTCTTTTACTAGTCTCTAAAACAATTTCAGAAAGATTGGGTTACTTCTTCTTTATGTATTTGGTAGAATTAATCAGTGATGACATCTGGACCCCTAAATTTTCAATTATGGATTCAATCTCAAAAAATAATTTAATATAGTTCAAAATTACATAGATTTTCCATTTCTTCTGTTGTCAGTTTTGGTAACTGATGTTTGTCTACAAATTCATTTATTTCACCTAAAAGCACTGGCAGGGGCTTCCTCTCAATTTCTAGTTTTAATTCTGTCACTAACATTATGCATGGTCCTAGACCTACTGATTCGGAAAGTCTGGTGAGGGAACTAGCAATTGATGTTTTTTTAACAAGCCCTTCAAGGGAGGCTGGTGCAAGCTCAAGTTTGAGAATCACAGCTTTCATTCTCCTCTCCTCACCACACTCTAAGCCAGAAGGCTGGGAGCTATGCAGGCAGGTGACTGGCTCTGATTGAGGAACCAGAAGATCCCGGGTGGGTTTATCGGAGCTCCATATAAGCAGGTGGGGTGGGGTGCGTAGTTTGCCACAGAAGCTGGATTTCCAGTTCTAAGAAAGGGTGATCACTCCCTCCCTCTCTGTTGGGAGTAGCAGCTTGGTTTTTTCAAGGCAGATTTGGTGAGGATGGTTCTAGACCTACCCTAACTCCTGGCTTCCAAGGGAGCCTTGTGGGGCGTCCCTGAGGGCTGATGAAGAGGGGGTGAGGGTCAGAGCTGGGGAGGCTGTTGCAGTTTCCCCTCTGTGTGCTGTGCTGGGGAAAGGGTCGTGGACTCTCATGATTCTGTTTTTGGTTCCAAGGTGTGGTTTCTCAGAGTTCTGCTCTTTGCTAGTGAGAAAACTATAAGAGAAGGGGGAGGATAAAATGACGTTTTCATTTTTAAAAATCATGTCCCAAATGATGACTCAGGTGAGTTCACTTCTTGTCTCCTTTTCTGAAATGCTGATATTCAGCTCCTAACACATTAGCTTTACACATTAGGTTTCCTAGAATTTCATACTAAGAGGCCACATCTAGTGGCATGATTTCCACATCTGAAACTAGTCAGAAAGCAGAGGGTTTCTTCCCTTGCCTTCTCCTCTAATCCAATATTCACATATTTATTCAACAAAGTACTCAAGGAGGTACTAACCAAGGGGTCTCAGAAGACGTACTTTAACCATTTAAAAATTTTATAAATTATTTATTATCTCAAAATCTTAATTATGACTTCAGTTTCCTTACTGTTGTTGTTCAGTTGCTCAGTCATGTCCGACTCTGCAAACCCATAGACTGCAGCACCCGGGCTTCCCTGTCCTTCACTATCTCCTGGAGTTTGCTCAAACTCATGTCCATTGAGTTGATGATGCCATCCAACCATCTCATCCTCTGTCACCCTCTTCTCCTCCTGCCCTGTTCAAATGATCTATTTCATATTGGGTGGGCTATAAAAGTTTGTGCTTTTTGAAGTACTGAACCCTTAAAGTTGTCTAATGTATGTATGTAGAATTGTTCATACTATTCCCTTATGATTCTTTTGATCTCTGGAGGGTCTGCAGGGATGGCCATTCTTTTGTTCCTGATGTTGACAATATCCTTTACCCCCTGAATCCACCATGGTATCAAGTTTAGACTTACATACAACCTCCTACTTTTTATATCTCAAATATTAAGACTAGTATTTCTATAGGACTACTCGGCTATATGGGCAGTTGGAGAATCAAAGTACTTGGTTTTTTAATTTTATTTTATTTTTTAACTTTACAATATTGTATTGGTTTTGCCATATATCAAAATGAATCCACCACAGGTATACATGTGTTCCCCATCCTGAACCCTCCTCCCTCCTCCTTCCCCATACCATCCCTCTGGGTTGTCCCAGTGCACCAGCCCCAAGCATCCAGTATCGTGCATTGAACCTGGACTGGTGACTCGTTTCATATATGATATTATACATGTTTCAAAAAGTACTTGGTT
>NW_011494610.1:930169-940865 GCF_000754665.1 Bison bison bison
CAACAGCCCCAAGCATCCAGTATCGTGCATTGAACCTGGACTGGTGACTCGTTTCATATATGATATTATACATGTTTCAAAAAGTACTTGGTTTTTCATAAGTCAGTAAAATTTAAAGATGTGTTTGTTGACTTCTCTTGGGAGCAGTGGGAATGCTTAAACGCTGATCAAAAAAAACCTGTACAAGAAGGTGATGTTGGACAACTATGAACATATGATGACTTTGAGTAAGAATACATTTTCTCAGTTGATATGCTGCCTATTTTGAGGCTTTTTCTTGCTATTTTACTGATATCTATGGAACTCGAAGTGCTGACCTAAGTTCCCTAAATTAAGAGCTTTCTGAAGGGAGAAATGAGCACGTTCATGCTTCAAACACCCAAGCTTCGTGCACCCAATTTCCTCAAATCTTCATACATTTCTCAAAGACAACTGTCCTAAGGCTCTTGTGGACCCCAGGTCACCGGTAGAGCTACTTTTAAAACACAGGTAAAAAAAAAAAAAAGCACAGGTGGTTTATGGACTGAACTGTGAAAGAATGCTGCTCCCAGGCTTCCTTGGAGATCTCTTTCCTTACCAGGTATCAATATATAACTTCTCTTCCAACCTAAGTGGTGTTGCAAGTGAAAGAGAATGTTACAAATTATGCTGGGATAACTAAAGCAAACTGAGACCTGTAGACATCTCGCTTATGGCCAAAAGATTGGGTTTAAATTCTCTGACAGTTAAAGCACTGAAAAGATCATTTTGCTTCCCTATATGCAGGGCAATGGGCTTTTAAAGCAAGAGCAATGTCATCTTTGAAGCAAGAAAGTGATCCCTGGATGCTGAAAAGAGAGGCAACAGATGATCCATGCTCAGGTAATTGACATGCAATGAGCAAGGTGAAAGTCATCACGATTCCCACCCCAACTGGTCAGAGTAACCTGGGTCCCTGAGGTGATGACAGATGAACTCTGTGCACGGGTTTCCATATAGGACAGAAAAGAATAATCTAGTGGATCTTTTTATCCCATCACTATTTTTCTAGAACCCTTCTTGTCATCTCTCTCTTTTTAAAGAGGCAAATACTCTTACCTGTCTATGTGTATATACATATATATTTAAAATTAATTTATTTTAATTGGAGGCTAATTACTTTACAATATGTAGTGGTTTTTGCCATACATTGACACGAATCAGCCATGGATGTACATGTGTTCCCCATCCTGAACCCCCCTCCCACCTCCCTCCCCATCCCATCCCTCAGACCTTTGACGTAGGTCAGGATCTGGGATATCTGATATCTGAGATTTGCATGCAGGAGGTTTTGGAGTTCTTTTGGGAACAACATCTGTGAAGAGGGGAAACTAGATTGAGCCAAGGGAGAAACTGAATTACTGAGCTATTGCATCTCAGGCTTCATATCCAATCCTACAGGGACTTTTGAACCTCAGATGGCCCTTCAGAGTGGTTCTGCATTGAGGCAGAGAAGGTGGACTTTTGCACCCCTGCCCTTTTGCACCCCTTACACTTACAGGAGGAGTGTAACTCCGGGTGAGGCAGCCATCTTCATTCAAGCACAGTGGCCCAAAAGTTTGCTCAGCTGTGAGCCATAGGCAGCCAATCTCTCAACAGGTGGAAGGAGCAGTGACTTAATCGTGAAAGAGCATTAGGACTCAGGACTAAGTGATGGGTGATGGACCATCATATCCATGACCTCCTTAGACATTGATTTTTTTTTCATTTTTAACATTTTTATTTGACTGAAAGAACAGATACATGAATTGCTCAACTGGATAACAGTTTCAATGGGTAAAAATGAAGCAGAGAATGATAATCCAAAATCCAGCAAATCACAAGTATCACAAATATTTTAACAAATGGTTGTGGAGGAGTTTTTAAAAAAAATGTTTGTGGTAAAGCAATAAGAAAACTGGAGACTAAAACTTCATAAATTAACAAGAAGTTTATGTCAAATGGAGGAGACAAGCTATGATCATAAATATCAATGTGGAGGACTTCCCTGGGAGTCCAGTGGTTAAGCATCCACCTGCCAATAAGGGGAACACGGGTTTGATCCCTAGTCCGGGAAGATCCCACAGGCATCGGGGTAATTAAGCTCCTGCACCACAGCTTCTGGAGCCATGGTCTGCAACAGGAGAAGCCACTCCGATGAGAAGCCCTTGCTCGTTGCAACTAGAGAGAGCCCATGTGCAGCAACAAAGATGCAGCACAGCCAAAAATAAAATAAAGAAAAAAAACAATGTAGAAACGAGCAGGATTTCTAATCAGACAGAATGTAGGTCCAATGCAGAGTTCAGAGATAGTAAAATATAATTTCCTCTTAAAGTTTAAAGAATTTTGGAAGAAATAACTGTCCATTAATTCCAAAAAATTAAGGGGAAAATATGGCAGGGGGATATTTTTATTTTGCATCTTAACTAGGTTCAAAGAATAGGAAAGAAATGATCAAATGTAGATAAGCTGTGATCAGTGTGTAATGTGGGCTGGGAACCTAGAAGTAAGTTAAACATAAGAGAATCAGATATAGTAAAACTGTTGAAAAAAATTTTAATGATCTGAGAATCATTCATTGAATTCTAAATAATATCTAGGTATTTATTTCCTGGGTTAAAAACTGCTCCCTCAAGGTGACCTTAATAAGCTTCCCATCAATAGTCAAAGTATAAACCTGATTGCAAGATAGCAAAATCTGAGTTGGGATCATTTATGTAAAATATGAGAAAATATTCTTTTCCTGAAATATATTTTCAAAAGGTTCAACCTACAAAGTTTCAAAAAAGAAAATGTAAGAAATGACTCTAATCTCACCACTCATTTGGAACTGAAGTATTGGGTTGGTCAAAACATTCTTTCATTTTTTAAGTACGAGTCTTGACTATACCATGTCCCTGCCCTTCCTACCCATCTAGTTGTGGCTCCTTCTTGAAATCTTTTAGACGATCTTTTCTGCTAGTCTTCTGATCTTTCTCATCAATAGTTGCTCTTTAAACAATTGTAATTTTGGTGTGCTCATGGGAGGAAGTGAACTCAGGGTCCTCCTACTCTGCCATCTGGGCCATGCCTCAGTGGTAGAGAGTCTTATATTTACTTTATACTTTTGTAATTTGTTTTATCTCATAAAGCAAAACCCAGATATCTAAGGTTATTAGATAACCTTCAAAATGAACCTTAGTTCAGTCACTAAGTTGTGTCCGACTCTTTGTGACCCCATGGACTGCAGCACACCAGGCTTCCCTGTCCTTCACTATCTCCTGGAAATAAAAAGATCGGTGATAAAACTAAGTATCTGATTAGCAAAAATATAAAATACTGGTAGAACTCAGGGCTATAGAAAGTGATAGCAATGATTCATACATGTACTAGAGTTCAGAATTCGAACTGGCAACTTACTTGAGTTTTATGCTTTAACATGTGGAACATACATAATTGAGATTCCTCTTTGAAAGAGTAATTCTGTGACTTTAAACATAGTATGCAGGAGACCTGGGCTTGATCCCTGCGTTGGGAAGATCCCCTAGATGAGGCCATGGTAACCCACTCCAGTATTCTTGCCTGGAGAATCCCCATGGACAGAGGAGCCTGGCAGGCTACAGTCCATGGGGTTGCAAAGAGTTGGACATGACTGAGCAGCTAAGCACAGACACACGTACTGGTGATTAAATTCACAGAGGTCTAGACACAAGTTAATGGACCACTTTTTACATTATCAAATGGATACAATGCAAATTCCTTGTAATAAAATCGATGGATAAATCTAGTATGGCACTCTTAGTATTCAAGAAGCATTCAAATTAGTGTACTACTTATATTGAGCCACATATTAACTCGGGCTTTTCAGGTGGCTCAATGGTAAAGAATCTGCCTGCTAATGCAAGAGACTCAAGTTCAATCCCAGGGTCTGGATGATCCCCTGGAGGAGGAAGTGGCAACCCACTCCAGTATTCTTGCCTAGGAAATTCCATGGACAGAGGAGCCTGCTGGGCTACAGTCCATGGGGTCACAAAGAGTTGGACACGACTGAGTGGTGGAACATGTGCGCACATATTAACTCATCAAAATCTATGGCTAAAAGAAAAACGTAGGTGTAAAACCCTTTGTCTATTGAGTGTAACTTCTTAGTGTACCATTTAATAGGCAATTCTTAAAGAAATTATTCAGTTCAAACAATGTCAGTGCCTTATTTTTTAAAATACTGATGTTGCTTTTATTTTTTTAAACTTTATTCATTTGGCCACGCCAAATAAGAGATCTTAGTTCCCCGACTGGGGATTGAACCTGTACCCCCCCAGCATTGGAAGCTCAGAGTCTTAACCCACTGGAACATTAGGGAAGTCTCCTGATGCTGCTTTTAAATAATAACCTTCAAAATGCACAGCTGCACTTACTCTTCACCATTTCCCAATCTGCCACCTTCCAATCACATATTGCCACTGTATCTTCCTATTCCCTGACACATACACAAACAGCTTGTGATTTATATTGTGTTGTGAGAGTCTAATTTCATTTTCTTTTTGTCTTCCCATTAGCCTGCCAACCAACTTTTGCTCCTGAACTTCATGAATCCATGGGTGCCTTCCGACAGAGCTCACACTCGAGTGCACAGCAAAGATTTTACACACTAAGGCAAAGCCATGAGTGTGATAACTGGGGAACAGCATTCAGTCATCTCTCACTCTTAATTCAACATAAGAAAATTCATACAATAGAGAAATCATATGAATATGACGGGTATGCAAAGACCTTTAGACAACCATTTACTACTCACCAAAGCATTCATGCTTAACAGCAACTCTTTGAATGTCATAACTGTGGCAATACTTCTACTAGAGCTTTAAGGTTTATGCAGCATCAGAAAAAGCATATGGGATTGAAACGATACAAATGTGATGCATGTTACAAGGCCTTTAATTTTTATTCACTCCTTATTCAGCATCAGAGTTCACACTGGAGAGAAACCCTTTCAGTGTGATAGGTGTGGAAAGGCCTTTAGCCAAAAGTCAACCATGCAACGACATAAAGAAACTCATACTCTAGGGCAAAGCTTTGAATGTAGCAGATGTGAAGACATCTTTGACAGTCATTCAAAGCTTATGGAACACCGGGCAACTCCCCAGGCAACAAGTACTGATCAGGCCACGCATACTCAATCAACGGCATACAAATGTGACAACTGTGAAAAGTCCTTAAAGTTCTACTCATAGGAGACATCAGAGAACTCATAGTGGAGAGAAATCCTTCAAATGTGATGTATGTGAAAAGACCTTTAGCCAAGAAGAGGTCTTGAAACGGCATAAAAAAATTCACACTGGAGAGAAGCCTTTTCATTGTCAAGTGTGTGGATGGAATTTTATCCGTAACTTTGAGCTTATCCAGCATGCAAGAATTCATACTGGAAAAAAGCCACATAGATGTGACCAGCGTGGCAAGGCCTTCAGAGTTGCATCTGTTCTTAGAATTCATAAAGTAACTCACTTAGAAGTGAAACCTTTTGCTTGTGATCAGTGTGAAAAAACTTTTACAAGGAAAGTTTCAACATACCTTGTTCAACATCAGAAAATTCATAGGAAATAGAATTTCTAAAATCATGGGAATACCGAAAAGGCCTTTGGGTATCACATGGTCTTTATTAAATGTCTGAGAATTTATCCCGAGAAACCCTATTTACAGCTAAGTAACTTTCCATGTTGATTATAAGAGTCCATACTTGTTCCTCAGAATGCACACTGTGTGAAAAATCTTACAATAAAACTAGTATATGAAATTTAACATGTTTTTTTAACATGCAAGGAAACAGCATCATAGGATGACAGATTTAATATTTTCTCTTACTTTGACCATGATTCTTGGAAATATCCACTAGAAAAATGACTGAGAAGGTTCAGCGCAGGATTTGAAATAAGCCAAGGCATTGCTTTCATCATAGTCCCTACATTGAGAGTAGAAAGGGAAGAAGACTAATGTAATTAGAAAAAATAAATTTAGCTCATAATCTTATTTCAATGGATGAATAAATTAGGTCAGGAAAAAATCTTTAAAAATAGAGACAACATGGTCAATGACAAAAAGACTTGTGAGAGAAAACTGTATATAGGATCCAAGTGGGCAGAAGTGACGTGAACTCTCTTCCTAGGATTAAAACCAAAGAAAATTCCTATCTACAGAGACTAACAGCCTTAACTGACTTGCTCCTTAATTCTGAAACTAAAGTAGGGGTTGGTGATGGGTGTTGACATCTGTAATAAAACTTAAAATACTGAGAGTGACAAAATGTTTCTGCTGTCTTGTCTGAATGGATGTAATGCCTGTGATATCTGGCCTTGTGCAGTTATTTAGAGAAAAATGAAGTATTGCAACAGAAGGCTGTTGGACTTCCATTATGAATGTGGAGAATCTATGGTCATATTTTACTTGGAAGGAACTATATTTCTTAATGGATTAATAAGTAAACACAAAGCTTTTGAGCATCTGCTGTGTAGTGGATTTCTGACACAAAGTCAGAATCCATCTCACATTTCTCGATGAATTCCTTCAACCATTAATGACAAAGTTCCCCCGTCCAGCTTAAGGCAGAGGGTATGGTTTAATAAGTTTCCCAGGCCTGTTTCTATTGCATAGACAATAGGGGAATATGAGCCTAAGTTATTGTTTCTTCCCTGTCACTCCTCTCTCTGATATTATGATGGCTTTTCCAAAGAAAGGGCTTGCCAGGTGGCGCTAGTGGTAAAGAATCCGCCTGCCAGTGCAGGAGACACAAGAGATTTGAGTTCGATCCCTGGGTCAAGAAGAACCCCTGGAGAAAGAAATGGCAACCCACTCCAGTATTCTTGCCTGGAGAATCCCATGGACAGAGAAGCCTGGTGGGCTACAGTTGATGCAGCTGCAAAGAGTTGGACATGACTGAGTACCCAAACAAAACATAATCTCCAAAATTTGGCTTTGGGTTTCCAGATGAGCCTTGCATGCCCAATTCACTAATAGCCTAAAGAGTAACATGCATGATTCTCCAAGTCACAGTTGAAACAGATCCTCAATTCTCTTGCCTCTGCAGGACCCATTCCACTTTGAATTCAACTTAGAGGAGCTGAAACTAATTGCACTTGGCTAAAAAATATTTGAGAAATAGCTAAGAACGCAGAAATGAGATTATAAACATGGTCATGAAGATAGATACATTACTGGCCTAGGTAACTCATGACTTCCTCAGTTAACGAGACAAAGGAAAGACTTAAGACTAATGCATATCACAACAGCTTCCCATCTTTGTTTCCTTTGCTGTTGTTTAGTCAGTTAGTCGTGTCTGACTCTTTGTGACCCCATGGACTATAGCCCGCCAGGCTCCTCTGTCCATGAGATTTCCCAGGCAAGAATACTGGAGTGGGTTACCATTTCCTTCTTCAGGGGATCTTCCCAACCCAGAGATCGAAGCTGTGTCTCCTGCATTGGCAGGTGGGTTCTTTTACTGCTGAGCCACCAGCGAAGCCCCATCTTTGATCCCTAAAATCCTGCAAATTAAATGGCATATGTATAGTGATGACCCAAGAAAACTCCCATTGGTCCACCACTCCAACACCTGAATCCAAATGACAGGAAAGAAAACAAAAGAAACTGAATATAACACTAAAGAAACTTGTTCTGAAAAGCTGGCATTCACAAGTAGGCTATCAGTACACGAGCAATAGGCCCATCACTAAAAAAAAGTCAAAACTCATATTTTCCTCCTGTCCCCACTTTGCCATGTTGGTTTGGGGTTTTTACTGACTGTAAGCCAGTCTCAGCCTCTGAATTAACTGTTTGAACTTAATTGTTTAAGAGGTAAAGAAAAAGGCACTCATGAAATTTTGGTCATCCAAAGACATCATGATTGAGAAAATCCAGGTAAAAATCACTTTATGCTTTTAACTTTTAACATACCCTTTATGTTAACTTATCCTTTATGTTTAACCTATGCTATTAATTTCATGTATGTAAACTTTTTAACATATCCATTTATAAATAATGGATTTATTATTTATTATACATATGGATATGTTTGATACATTTAACACAATGTTTTAAATACAAAAATGATAGTCATGAATGACATATTTATCTTGGAATATCTGATTATAACAGTATTATACACACATCCACTTTTCTTTAATTTTGTCATTTAATCTTTTATATTGGACACTTATGGTCACCCTTTTGAGGAGCTATGAAACTCCAACAAAGTTGCTCTAGTCAGAGTGGCCCTGGCCTGTAGGAAGAATGGATTCAGATTCTAATTCCATCACAAAGAGTTGGGAGTCTTGATGGTACAGAGGTGAACACAGCTACCTTCTATCACAAAGAGTTGGGGACCTATACTATCTCATCTAACCTATATGTTCTAAACATCTCATTTAAAAAGTTGACTAGTCTTGCTCTTGCTTCCAAGCAACAGGACCAAGATGATGAGATACAAAAGAACTACAGAGAGATATCTTTGCAGGATGGTGGGCAGAATTCTGAGAATCAACTTCAATTTTCCAGCATTCTCCTACTCTAGCATCTGGAATGTCTTTGCAACTTAAGTCTGATTTTACAGTATATGTTTGATTGTCTCTATTCCTGCGCCTCTGCCCTAGTCCCTGCTGCATTATCTGTGGCTTGGGCATCTGTAAGAATCACAGACTTCAAACTTGACCTGAGCAGTCTCTACGCACTCTCTCTAGGAACGGCATAACCATCACCTAAACCGCAAACCCTTAGGCAACACTGAAGTTAAGTCAGAAAGAGAAAAACTAACATCAATGCACATATGTGGAATCTAGAAAAAATGGCAAAGATGAGCTTATTTGCAAAGTAAAAACAGAGATACAGATGTAGAGAACAAACATATGGACACCGAGGGGAGGGGGGATGGATTAGGAGATTGGGATTGACACATGCACACTACTATGTATAAAGTAGCTCGCTAAGCAGAACACCCCGCATCACAGGGAACTCTACCTACCGATGCACTGCGGTGACCAAAATGGGAAGGAAGTCCAAAAGGGAAGGGACATGAGCGTATGTGTGGCTGCTTCATTTCACTGTAGAAACACAGTCGAAACTAATATGACATTGTAAAGCAACTGCATTCCAATAAAAATTAATTAAAAAATACAGATGAGAAAACAGAGGTGAAAGCACCGAAGCCCTTAAAGATTGTGAATATTAAGGAGATGATCATGATTTCTGCCTCTATAATTACAATGACAGAGTGTCTGGTGGCAACTTCAAGATATCCAGCCCTGGGTTCAAAGAAATTTGGGACTAGACTGTCTGGCTGTGTGATAGAAGAATAACCAGCTTGGATTTCCTCTCACTAAAATGAGTTAACAACTGTATCTACACCAGTAGGATTTCAAGATGCTGAAATAATTCATGCTAGTACAATGGACAGGTGATAGGATACTCTCAAAATAATGTCCCTTGAGGGCATTTTAAGCACTGTTCACTGGAATGAAAGGTTTTATATAGAAAGAGAAAAGGCACAGTCTCTAGTCCATAAATGAAGGCTTAGAAGAGAAAATAATATATTTTTAAAAAACTGTGCAGCACGAAGAATGAAAAATAAGTGGGTGTCTAGGATTGGTGGTTGATGAGCCAGGCTAAGGAACAAACGTGTCCAGGTGAGGAAGGCACAGGCTCAGAAAAGCGAACTTGGCCCAGGATTAGGCACTTAAGGGTGTGCCAAAGAGCCCAGTCTTCCAAAGTTGGCCAGATCTGGAAGCCCTGTGCTGCCCCCCAGCGCTGTGTGACCTTGGGCAAATAGCTTATTTCTTGAATCCTCCCATTTGTCTCCAAAATAAGAATAGTGATTTCTTTAGAGGGTGACTGTGTCAGGGAATGCGATCATCAGTATAGAGTGACTTAGCATGGGCTATGTTCTCAGTATCTTTCCGTAGCTGGCTAAAATGGCCACAGGCTACATAAAAGGTTCACCATCTTTACTTGCAAGCACAAGCTGGAATCAAGACTACCGGGAGAAATATCAATAACCCCACATATGCAGATGACACCACCCTTACAGCAGAAAGCAAAGAGGAACTGAAGAGTCTCTTGATAAAAGTGAAAGAGGAGAGTGAAAAAGCTGGCTTAAAACTCAACATTCAAAAAACTAAGATCATGGCATCTGGTCCCATCACTTCATGGCAGATAGATGGGGGGGAAAATGGAAACAGTGAGAGACTTTATTTTCATAGGCTCCAAAATCACTGCAGATGGTGACTGAAGCCATGAAAATAAAAGATGCTTGCTCCTTGGAAGAAAAGCTATGACCAACCTAGACAGCATATTAAAAAGCAGAGATGGTACTTTGCCAACAAAGATCTGTCTGGTCAAAGCTATGGTTTTTCCAGTAGTCATATATGGATGTGAGAGTCGGACTATAAAGAAAGCTGAATGCTGAAGAATTGATGGTTTTGAATTGTGTTGGAGAAGACTCTTGAGAGTCCCTTTGTCTGCAGAAGATCAAACCAGTCAATCCTAAGGGAAATCAGTCCTGAATATTCACTGGAAGGACTGATGCTGAAGCTGAAGCTCCAACACTTTGGCCACCTGATGTGAAGAACTGACTCATTGGAAAACACCCTGATGTTGGGAAAGATTGAAGGGAGGAGGAGAAGGGGACAACAGAGGATGAGATGGTTGGATGGCATCACCAACTCAATGGACATGAGTTTGA
>NW_011494610.1:940965-952731 GCF_000754665.1 Bison bison bison
CCTGGTGTGCTGCAGTCCATGGGGTCACAAAGAGCTGGACATGACTAAGTGACTGAACTGAACTGATGAAAGTGTTAGTTGCTCAGTTGTGTGACTCTTTGTGACCCCATGGAGTGTAGCCCATCAGGCTCTTTTGGAGTGGGCAGAATAACAGGCAAGAATATTGGAGTGGGCAGCCATTTCCCTTCTCCAGGGGATCTTCCCAACTCAGGGATCGAACCTGGGTCTCCTGCATTGCAGGCAGATTCTTTATTGTCTGAGTAAGAGAAGCCCTTACTTTCTGTCTAACCAACTATATTTGCTCAGCCACAAATAACAGCAGGAAACATATTCATATCACTCCAAGGTAGTTTCACATTTTGGTTCTTTTTTTTTTAATGAGCAAATTTTTATTGCACTTTTGTTTTCATTGTTAAGTCTTTTGGCCTTGCCTCGAAGCATGTGGGATCTTAGTTCCCCAGCCCGGGACAGAACCTGCACTCTCTGCATTGGCGGCGCGGAGTCTTAACCGCTGGACCATCAGGGAAGTCCCCACACTCATTCTTAAAACAGACTAGTCCCCACATCCTCATTCTTAAAACAGACTCTCGTGAGATTATCAGTTGATTGAGAAACAAGGTTCTGATCTCAAAGATGCTCTCAGACACATCCTCTCCCCATGTGTTCTTCTTCTTCCCTCCTCTTGTGCCTGTGAATCAAGTGTTCCCTGCATGAGGGCCAGATAAGAAGTGAAGGAGCAGGGAAGCATCTCAGGGCTGGGTGCAGTCCTTGTGCTTAATCACACCCGCAAAGTCCCTTTTGCCACATTAGGTAATATAGGTTCTGGGAATCAGGATGTGGTCCTCTTGCCACAGTGGTGGTGATGGTCATTATCCTGTGGACCACACCCTGCATCATTCCCAGCCCCTGTCTGGGGCAAGCAGCACATGGGATTCTCCCGTGCCTGCTACCGACGATGGGCCATGGGGAAGAAGAGGTGCTATCAGATACCTTCTTCCTACCGAAAGCAGGTAACTGTCTCTTCTCCTCCATGCAGCTGCCTCATGTGGGGCAGGGGCACCAGGTGAGATGCCCCCCTCATCTCAGAGATTCAAGCAGAAAGAGAATCAACCAGAGGGTATGTTACATGACACAGTGGGGGAACATGGTAGGGGGGTGAATAAGACCAGTAGGGAATTTCCAGCCTAAATCTTGACCTACACACCACATCCCCTAATCCTTCCTGTGTCTAATATACTCAAGATCAGAAGGGCTGAGAGTCCTGCAGGCGATGACGGGCCTTGATTGGGAAATGAGAAGGTTCTGGGTGTGATGAGCTGGGCTCTATATAAGCAGGCCCTAGGTGCATGACGGGCTTGCTGGCTGTGCTGGAGCTGGTCTGTCTGGGATGGTGAGTTCGTGCTCTGTCCCACTGGGAAGCAGAGAACGTTTTGTGCACTGCACACCTGGGAAACAGCAGCATGCTCTGGCACATGGGCACAGGCCCCATACAGCTGCAGTTCCAGCTGCCACAGGCTCACACGTGGGCTCCTTGTGGAGCCCAGGAGAGGAGGCGATGTGTCAGGCTGAGGCTGGGAGGCTGTCCTGCATTCCTGGCTTCCTCTGTGTATGTGGTTGAGGTGGTTGGGATTTGGGGTGGAGATGGGGGTTTGGACCTTTGGTCTCACGTACTTCTGCTCTCCGTTTTAAGGTGTGACCTCTCTGGAGTGTTTTGCCCTGAGAATGGAAGGAGGAGGTGGAGGAAACATGGTTCTTTCATTTCTAAAGGTGATATCACAGGTGAATCAATCGCTTACTTCTGAATTCCTTCCTAAATACCAATTTACCGGCCTAATAACCCTTGTTTGTTTGGAGCCATACGGGAGTCTGTTGCAGGTCTCTCCCCTGGCTTCTGGTGGATGCTGGCTGTCCTGGGCATTCCTTGGCTTGTGGGTGCCTCACTGCGGTCTCTGCCTTTATCCTCTAATTGTCTTCTCCCTGGGTCTCCTCACACAGTGGTCCCTCAGCGCATGTCTGCCACTGTATCCAGATTTCCCCTTCCTAAACCATTGGATTAAGGCCCACCTGAAGCTCGTTTTAACCTGATGACTTCGGCAAAAACCCTATTTTCAAGTAAGGTCACATTCTGAGGTCTTGGGGGTCAGGACTTCCATGTATCGTTTTCGGTGGTGGTTTAGTCACTAAGTCGTGTCTGACTCTTCGTGACCCCATTGACTGTAGCCCACCCAGCTCCTCTGTCCATAGGATTGTCCAGGCAAGAATACTGGAGTGGGTTGCCATTTCCTTCCCCAGGATCTTCCCGACCCAGAGATCAAACCCAGGTCTCCTGCAGTGCACAGATTCTTTACCATCTGAGATACGAGGGAAGCCTATCGTTTTGTGTGCACTATAAATGCACAAGTGGCTCAGTGGTAAAGAACCGCCTGTCAATGCAGGAGCTGCAGGAGATGCGAGTTTGATTCCTGGGTCAGGAAGATCCCCTGGAGGAGGAAATGGCAACCCACTCCAGTATTCTTGCCTGCAGAATCCCATGGATGGAGAACCTGGCAGGTTATAGTCCATGGCGTTGCAAAAGAGTTGGACATGACTGGGAGACTGAGCATGCACACATGAATGCATAACAGCCCGACACAAAAAACTAACAAGGATTCTTCTGGGAGAGAATTTCTTTCTGTTATGGTCATTCATTGTTCAATTTCCTTTTGCTTTTTAAAAAGCATTCATTTATTTGGCTGTGCTGGGTCTTAGTCGTGGCATGCAGGGTCTTTTTTAGCTGCAGCGTGTGAATTCTTAGTCGCAGCATACAGGGTCAAGTACACTGACCAGGGATGGATCCCGGGCCCCTTGCATTGGAACCTGGGAGTTTCAGCCACTGTACCACCAGGGAAGTCCCTGGTTATTCAATTTTCAAGTCCAAATTGATGTGTTTATATCTGCCTTCATTTTCAAAGGATATCTTCATTGGGTATAGAACACGGCCTCAACCAAATGCCCCGTTACTCCACTTTCCACTCTGGCTGGAACCCCACATTCTTACCAGCACCACGTGACCTTCAAAACTTCTGTTTGACTCAGTATCCCAGCAGCTGTTCTCACAAGTTTGGCTCTGTGGTCAGCTATGGACCCAAGGGAAATTTTCATATTAGTGTTTAAGGCTCCCTGTCTAGCACCCTGCCCTCCAAGCCCAGTTGTGTTGAAAGGTCCAAACTCTGGTATCCAATCCCTCCATCCAGCAAGGTCACTGCTCCTTGCCCTGTGGCTCTAGAAACGCCATCAAAGAGAATGTCAGGATGATACATGCTTTTCCTCTGTCAAGGATCACAGCCCTTGAATACGTTGCTTTCCAGTATGTAAAAGTAAGGTACGTTTATTTATCTAGCTTTTCCTGCTCTTTCACAGTGAGAGGGTAACTAAAGCAACTACTCTATCATTGTTGCTGTTGTCCAGTCACTAAAGTCTTGTCTGACTCTGCAACCCCGTGGACTACAGCACGCCAGGCTTCCCTGTCCTTCACCATCTCCTGGAGTTTGCTCAAACTCATGTCCATTGAATCAGTGATGCCATCCAACCATCTTGTCCCGTGTCATCCCCTTCTCCTCCTGCCTTCAATCTTTCCCAGCATCAGGGTCTTTTCTAATGAGCTGGTTCTTCACATCAGGTGGCCAAAGTATTGGAGCCTCAGCATTAGTCCTTCCAATGAAAATTCAGGATTGATTTCCTTTAGGATGGACTGGTTTGATCTTCTTGCTGTCCAAGGGACTCTCAAGAGTCTTCTAGTCTTCTCTAACACCACAATTTGAAAGCATCAATTCTTCGGTGCTCAGTCTTCTTTATGGTCCAACTCTCACATCTGTACTCTCACATCCAATTCTCACATCACTCCATCATGGGAAGAGCCAAAGGTGTCGGTTCTTTCATGTAAAGTACAGGTCAAGCTGACTTCTGGAGAAGGCAATGGCACCCCACTCCAGTACTCTTGCCTGGAGAATCCCATGGACGGAGGAGCCTGGTGGGCTGCTGTCCATGTGGTCACAAAGAGTCAGACACGACTGAAGAGTCAGACACAACTGACGTGATTTAGCAGCAGGAGCAGCAAGCTGACTTCATTTTTGAAGGTCTGCCTTGATGCTTTGGCCCATATAATCTCAGTCCTTATCAGTCCACACTCTCTGACACTGATCAAGTGATTGTATTAATCAGGGTCCTCTGGAGAAACAGAACCATCAGGATCTCCAAATTATCTATCTAAATAAATATAATGATTTATGATAAGGCTGAGAATAATGTGATTACAAAGGCAGAGGAGTCCCAAGATCTGCAGTCAACCGGAGATGGGGAAAGCTGATGGTCTAAGTTCCAGGTCTGAAGTCTGGCAGGCTTGAAACTCAAATAGAGTGGTGTTTCAGGAACAGACTGATGTCCTAGTCCAACAGTCAGGACATTGTCCTTATCATCCCACCTGCCTGGGACTCTGACTTGGAGGCCTGCAGTCATAATCCCACAGATGGTAGCTTCATCCCACTGACTCCTCAGCCAAACACATACACCAAAGGCATGTTTCTTTAGCTGTTACTTTTCCACGAGGATAGATAATTTTGCCCTCCAAACTCTCTAAGGACAAAGTTTATTTCTTACAGTTTCTGTTGTGTGTGTTCATTCCTTGTTCTGCCTACCTCCCTGTTATGGAAAACTTGAAAGTTGTCTACCAAGGGCCACACAGAAGCATGTATACTTATATAGTATCAACTGTTATTTCAGGAGTCAGTGAAGTTTAGAGACGTGGCTGTGGTCTTTTCTCCAGACCAGTGGGCTCATCTGAGCCCTGAAAAGAGAGAACTGTATCGGGATGTGATGCTGGATACCTGTGATCACCTTGTGTCATTGGGTAAGAAGATCTTTCCTAGTTAGTTTACAATTGTCCAAGGTGGAATTTTTCCTTCCATGGGAATATCTGCAAAGGCCCTAGAAACACTTGGTTGAATTCAACTCTATGTTCCTCAGTAAAGTACTGGTGCTGTGTGACGATAGGAGAGGGCATTATCATTTGGTGATGATGGATTCTTCATATTCTCCATCGTCTTCCAAACCATCACACTTTTTAAAAAAACATCATGTCTCTTAGGCTAATGTCTGCCTAAGAAATACCTAAAAAAAAAAAAAAAAAGGAAAAAAGAAAAAACCTAAAAAAAAAAAACCAGCTCCTGAAAGATTTTTGAGGTGATAATGAATCTCATTAGAAGTCTAAGTCGGACTTCTGTAATTACTTCAGCATGGTGAAGATCATTTATTTTTTTAGGACGCTGGGCTTACAAAGCAGAAGTGATGTCCTCTTTGAGGCAAGGGAAGGAGCCCCGGATGCTGGAGAAAGAGGTGACGAGTGCTCCATGCCCAGGTAATTGACAAGGAACAAACATGTGGAGGCTGTCCCCACTCATACCCCAACTGGTCAGAGTGATCTGGATCCCCAAGGTGACGAGAAGCGAGCTCCCCAAAGAAATCCTATTTTACCCCACATTCGTTCCTCTCCCTGTACCCGCCTTGTTGTATCTCTAGTCTTAGGATACTAAATGGTGTGCTGGTAAAATTTTGAAACTTAAATGACCCCACGAAGGGACAGAAGTATGAATAGCTGAACTGGTCAAATAATTTATCAGTGATTAGAATGGATGGGCTCAGAAGAGTGTCCTGAAAAGCTCCCCCACTTTTTTTCCCAAGAAAGAGTTAGGGAGATTGTCTTCTCTCTATATTCAGATAAAAAGTTAATTAGACACTGAGTAACCCATGAAAAAAGTAATCAAGTTTACCATCTAATTGGAGAGAAATGACAAGCCCATCACAAATAGAAAGTAGAAATTGCCAGAGTGCAAGATGACCCAGAAATTTCAGAGAAACTCTAAATTTCAGTGTATAATAGAGAGCATAGCTCACTAACAGACCTCTGAAAGTCAAGGGACAAAAAGTTAAGTTTGCCCAGATGGTGATCTGGGCTTTGGACATCCTTAGAGCTGAGTAAGTTACTGCTGCTGCTGCTGCTAAGTCACTTCAGTCATGTCTAACTCTGTGTGACCCCATAGATGGCAGCCCACTAGGCTCCTCTGTCCCTGGGATTCTCCAGGCAAGAATATTGGAGTGGGTTGCCATTTCCTTCTCCAATGCATGAAAGTGAAAAGTGAAGTCGCTCAGTCGTGCCCAACTCTTAGCGACCCCGTGGACTGGAGCCTACCAGGCTCCTCCGTCCATGGGATTTTCCAGGCAAGAGTACTGGAGTGGGTGCCATTGCCTTCTCTGGAGTAAGTTACTAAATGCTTCAAAAAATACTAAATGCTTATAAGCTGTAGGCATTTTGGAAAGTGAGCCTGTAATCCAGGAAGAAATTAAAAGGTTTTTATAAGAACTGTTCACTAGAATTCCAAGTAATCCTGGGCTCTCTTTGTTTTTAAAAACTTAGTAGGCTGACCCCCAACTTCTCTCCTACCCCCAGATTATCTGTGCAGATGAGTCATCTTTTGAACTTTCACCTCCATTCCATTAACATGTTGGTCTTTATCCTTTGTCTGGCAAAGTGATAGGAGGGCTAGAAGTTTTAGGTACAGAGAACGGAGCCAATCATATTGTTCAGTTTATAGTCAATAATCACTGTTGATTACTGAGAATTATATTATATGAGAATCCATTCTTTTGTGTTCCCTTCATCTGTAGCCTATGATTTCATTAATCTTCCTGTCCCATGACAACCAGTTTAATATCTTTTCTATGTTGTTTTCTATGCATATTTTATAAAAAATATGCACACATTTTTTATAAAATACACATCACTGTTTTATATATGGCATTTTAATTTAAATGGCATGCTGTAAAACTTATCATTCCAGTTATCTTTGAGATCTTTACATGTTCAATACACACGTTTTCTTTTATAGTTCAGTGGCTTAACAGTGTTAAGTTTTCCTTAACAGTGGCTAAATCTCTCCAACTCATTCTGATCAAAATCTCATATGTTCCTTTAAGAACCTGTGTAATAATTTCTCTGGGTCACAGGGCATCTCTAAACAATTTCACAAATATTCTCAGATTTTTTTCTGGACATCTGTTAATTGTACAAGCATTAACATCTGTTAATTGTACAAGGTCCTCTTCCTGCATCTTACCAATGCCTGGTAATAATCTGCATTTTAATTGTTCTATTTTGATAGTAAAGTTATCTCCTTTCTTTAATTCTACTTTCTCTAATAGTAAGATGAAGCTCCCATGATATTCTTGCTATCCACTCAGTATTCAGCTTTTCTGAATTGTCTCTTTGCCCATTTCTAATGGTTTTCTCTTTTCTTTGTTGGAAATTGAATTTTCTTTTATGTTCTAGATAATTTTTGCTTGGTTTAAGACATATGAAAACTTCCACCAATCTGTCATTTGCCTCTTGATTCTGAAGCTTTTCTTGACCAGAAATCCTTCATTTTGATGTAATCGCATCCTTCACATTTTTGAGGTAGCTTTTACTTAATATCTTTTTGTCGTTGTTTAAGAAGCCCATTCCATCCTAGGTAACTCACATAGTTTCGTGTTAGTTTTGCGTGCGTGCTCAGTGGCTTCAGTCATGTCTGACTCTTTGTGACCCCGTGGACTATAGCCTGCCAGTCTCCTCTGTCCACAGGATTCTCCAGGCAAGAAGACCAGAGTGGGTTGTCATGCCCTCCTCCAGGGGATCTTCCCAAACCAAGGATCGAACCTGCAACTCCTACATTGCAGGCAGATTCTTTTACCACTGAGCCACTGGAGAAGCCCCTTGTTAACTTTTGAGGCTTAAAATTCATACTTACATCTTTAATCTCTCTGGTTTTGAGAGAGAGATTTTTGTACACAGTGTAAGAAATCAATCAGCCCCATTTTTTTCCTGGATAGTGAGCCAGTTTTTATGACACTATCTACCAAGTCATCTATCCTGTCCTCACTGACTTGTGATGCCGTCCTTATCACATATAAGGCTGCTGCTAACCTGCTCAGTCGTGTCCAACTCTTTGCAACTCCATGGACTGTTGTTCGCCAGGCACCTCTGTCCATGGGATTTTTCAGGCAGAAATACTGGAGTGGGCTGCCTTTTCCTTCTCCAGGGACATATAAGATATCTATACAGATAAGTCATCTTCTGAACTTGTTCTTTTATTCCATTAATGTATGTGTCTGTTCTGTGTTAGTACCATACTCTTCCTATTAGTTTCCTAGGGAGTATTCATTCATACTTGGGAGGTATTCCCATTGGTTCTTTTGTCTAAAATCAGTTACCTATCCATGGAATGGATTCTTCCACTGATATTTGTACTGTGTTTTAAGACTTTTACTTTATACTTTAAAACTGAGCCTCCTCCTGCTTTGGTTCTTTTATTAAAACTATTCAACATAACACAGCAAAGGCCAATATTCAAAGTCTCATAAATAACAATTATGACCATAACAAATATACATGACCTAATAGATGTGTGCAAAAGTGAATTGTTTTATGAACTAAATTAAGTGGCTATAATAGTTTAAATTGTGTGCAGTGTTTTATAATGATTACTCATTTATGAATGATATGGGAAAAGACCATGTTTTTAAAAGAACTGCTTGAAACACAACTAAGTTTATACAAGTGTTATTAATTCAGTCAAATAAACTTTCTCAATAAGGAAAAAAACTCAATAGAATACGAATACCAAGTCTGTAAGTGCATAAACATTTAAGATTGCTATGCTTCAGATTAACTGACCTCTTTATCATTATTAAACAACCTTACATATTTAGCATATAATTATGGTCTCTGATTTTTTTTCATTCCTTTGGTTAAATCCAAATTTCATATGAGAGAAAATGTCTTTTTTTTTTTATTTTGCTTTCATTTTTGAAAGGGTTTTGCTGGGCATGAACTCTGGTCAACAGATTTTTTTTTTTCTTTTAATACATTAAAGATTCTCCTTTTTTTTTTTTTGTTTGCAGTGTTCCAGTGAAGAATCTGATGTACATGTACAGCATCTTTTTCCCCCTCTGGCTGATTCTACAGTTTTCTCTGCATCACTGACTTTGAGCAGTTTGACAATGATGTCTTGGTGTGATTCTCCTTATGTTTGCTATGCTTGACTTCACTGGACTTCTTGGATCTGTGGGTTTATAAGTGTTCACTGGGCTTGGAAATTTTTTGGCCATTATTTCTTTAAGTATTTTTCTCTCTGGTCCTTCTTTCTCCATTTCTCATCTCTTTTCAGAGATTCTAGTTGCCCGTATATTAAGCCATTTGAAGTTGGCAAATCTTCTAACATTTTTATCCCTCTTTGGGGACTTATATTAATGGATGGTAATACTTTTCTTTGAATCCTGACTGTTCTAACTTTTGCGTTACATACTCTATTTCTTCAGTCCTTTTCCCTCCGGGTTCTCCAACAAGGTTTCCAACAAGGTTTCCAACAATGTTGGAAGATGTTCTCACAGAGAGACCCTCCCCCAGTTTGTTGCTCAAAGGAAAGTATTTAAAGTCTAATTACTTTCACAAATTGCTGTATCTCTAGAGAGAAATTTTAAAGGACCTTAATGAAAGTAAAACTTTAATCCTTGCTTAGAATCTCCTGTGGCTGCTTTTAGAGTCTTTAAACATTTCTGGTTTGGTGATTACAGTGGCAACAAATCATTTTTCAGTTACAAAAAGAAGTATTTCTTTTTCTTTTTTAAAGAAGTATTTAAAGTTTAAAGAAACTTTTCATTGGATATATGTTGATCACTTAAACTATTCTTGTACTCGGAGAACACTTCTCTCTCATTCCTCTCCTGGTAAACTCCAGCCTCTCATCCCACTCCTCCCGAGTCCCCAGTCGCTGAACCCTTCTGTCCCCGCTCCACCACTAGCAGTCTCGTTTGCTGTGATGCCTGGCTTTAATTTTATTTTTCTCCCGCTGTCTTCCCACTAGCATGTCAACCAGCATTGGTGGATTATCATGCCCTTTATGAATCTGTGAGTACCTTCAGGCAGAACCCTCACCAAGCAAAATATCGAGAACTTTCTGTTTTTGTCCAGTGTTATGAATGTGACGACTGCAGCATGGCGTTTAGTTGTAGCTCGCAACTTGCTGAACACCAGCGAATTCACCAGGTAGAGAAAGACCCCGGAGATGATGAAGAGACAAAGGTCTTCAGGCATCGAGCATCGTTTCCAAGGCGCCAAAGAATCGATACTCTGGATACACACCTTGAATGTGACCAGTGTGGCAAAACCTTTAACAGAGCTTCAAAGTTCATTCAACATCAGAGCACACACAGCGGACTGAAACCACACAAGTGTGACGTGTGTCAGAGGGCCTTCCGGTTTCTTTCATCCCTGATTACTCATCAGAGATTTCATGCTGGCCAGAGACCACAGCTGACTCAGCATCAAAGAACTCCCACACAAAAGAAACTCTTTGTCTGTAGGTTTTGTGGAAGGGCCTTTCACAGTTTCTCAGAAAAAATTCAACACCAAAAAACTCATACTAGAAAGAAATATTACACATGTAATCACTGCAAAAAGGACTTCAACCCATATTCACAGTTTCTCTTACATCAAAGAGTTCACTCAGGAGAGAGACCCTACAAATGTAATGATTGTGAAAAATCCTTTAAAAGCCAATCGAATCTTAACAAACATCAGAAAATTCATACTGGAGAGAAGCCCTTTTCATGTAATGAATGTGAGAAGACCTTTACCCAGCTCGTAGATCTTAAGCGTCATAAACAAATCCACACTGGGGAGAAACTTTACAGCTGTGATAATTGTAAAAAGTCCTTTGTCCGTTTTTCAGATCTAACGCGACATCGAAGAACCCATACTGGAGAGAGACCCTACAAGTGTAATGTTTGTGAAAAAACCTTTAAACATCAGTCAAATGTTATTAGACACCAGAAAAGTCATTCTGAAGAGAGGCCAGAGACGCCCTTTTCATGCGACGGATGTGAAAAGACCTTTCGCTATTACTCTGACCTTAACCGACATAAAAAAATTCATACTGAAGAGAAACCTTATAAATGTAGCGAATGTCAAAAGGCTTTTAACCATAGTTCAAATCTTAGTAAGCACATGAAAATCCATACTGGAGAGAAGCCCTTTGTATGTGATCAATGTGGAAAAGCGTTCAGTCTAAATTCGAAACTGTCTCGTCATCTGCAAACTCATGATAAAAAGAAACCCTGACTGTAGAAGAGGCAGGGAGGCATTTAGAAATCACTTACCTTTTACTAGAAATCGAAAATCTAAACCAAAGAGATCAACGTGGAAAGGGTGTTAGCCAAAGTCCAATTCTTCTGCATGAATTCATCCTGTGTGGAATATTTTAGAAATTTAAATACAAGTTGAAGAAATGGGGAGATGCGATCAGAGACATATTTTCTGTATTTCACTGACTCAGTTCTTTGAGCAAAAGCAGCTAAACGTGCCCAAGCAAAATTTGAACCTGAAAACAGCAGTTCCTATGATGGGAAGTAGACTCATAGGCAGCTTGAGGGTGGAGTAAAAAGAACAGACTCACTTTGCTGATTGTTCATTATGTATTTTCACTGGATGAGTAAAATCCTAGTTTTAACAGAGGTGGCTCTCTATTTTGTGTGGAGGGGATACAACTCTGATCTAGGCGTAAGTAAGGACCACAAAAGCCATTTCTTTGGAATTAAAACTTCAGAGAAGAAGAAACGTTGCCAGTGGACAATGAAAACAAAAGGTGGGTCATTATTTAAAAACCTAAAAGAAAGTTAAGAGGGAAGACATGAGAAATT
>NW_011494610.1:952977-957411 GCF_000754665.1 Bison bison bison
ACACTTTTCTGAATCAGTTCCCATAATCATTGGTGGCAGCTTAGCCCTGTTCAGTCAAGTGGGGTTGGGTGTAGTTGAACACGTCTCTTTAGGACTGCTCTCAAGCCATAGAAATTGATGGAAAACATTCAGTTTCTTCTTTGTGGGTCGTTCTCTCATCTTTCTGACCTCTGCTTTCCCAGATATTAGAGTATTATAGTGGCTGCCACATGGCTAAATTGTTGTGTAATCATTGGAGGCAGCTCCTCATCCCATGTTCATTCCTTATGTGCTTTTTTTAAAATCTCTAAGAAAGGGTATGGACATAAGCTCACTTTTTGCAAATAACGTATAAAATTATGTGTCTGTTGAGTTATATATACAATGAAAATGCAACTGAATAAGTTTAAAAGATGAGTATAAAATAAATGTGATCAATGCAATTATGAAAATGTAAAATGGTTACTGGGGTAAGGAGGGAAAAATGGGGCAGTTACTCCTTTGGTCTTTAAAATTCTGGTTTAGAGTCAAACTAAATGGAAACTATTCTATGTGTTTAAAATATATTAAGAATTCCCAACATGGCTCTTAACTCTGGAGTCTATATTATAAGGAAGAAAGAAAAAAGCTTAACAGAACAGCTTGTTCTAAAAAGTCTAGTATTCCAAATTTGCTAACAGACTCAATAGAAACCTAGATTCCAATAAATGTCTTTTTGTTGAGGGGGCAGGGCTTTCCTGGTGGCTCAGAGGTTAAAGCATCTGCCTGCAATGTGGGAGACCCGGGTTCGATCCCTGGAGAGGGAAATGGCAACTTTTTTTTATATCTGTTGCCATGATTCCTGGGAATAACCACTATAAATCCTAAGTCTCTAATTACATGCAAAAGGAAAAGTTAGAAAATAAAAACAGGAAATAGCCATTATGCAAAAGTTAGGCCATTCAAGACATTCCTATTGGAAAGTTTCAGCTGAAAAAATTTCCTATTGGATTTTAACATTAAAACCACATAAGATATTTCTACTGTTTAAGAAAATAATAAGAGTTGTTGGTATGATAAATGGAGAGAGAGCTAGAAATGCTTATATGGAGATTTAAAATGTCATCTAAACACTAACTTAGTGTGTACAACTTTTTCTTTTTGCTTTTAATAGTGAATTCCTTATTTAAATTGAGTTTTCACAGTCACACATTTGAGGACAGAATCCAACAGGGTGTTGACGTGAGCTACCCCCTGGCCCCCAACGAAAGATACACTAAGTCTTAACCCCCGCGTGCAGGAAAAACTCAGTTCTCCTGTGTTCTCCTTTACTCTTACACTACCACCACACTGACACTCCTTGCACCAGATATGTGGGGAGGGTTTCCCACACCAAGCCATTCTGTGATATTGCTTGGGGGTCATAATTCAACCCAATTCTGACTACCTGAAGATTGTGTCAGACTAAGGTTAAGGGCCCAAGTCCCAAAAGACTGCCCCTCATCCCTAACTTCAAATCCCAAGTTTAGGTGGTCACCTGCTTTGGTAGGTTGGCTCTAAATCAGAAGTTCCTCTGACCGTACCCCACTCCCTGCTAGAGTTTGCCTGAGCAATTCACAGAACTTGCTTGAGCAAGTTGCTAGAGCAACTCAGGTGAACAGCTTATTGTAAAAGGAAATTAGGGATACGGACAAACATTCAGATGGAAGAGATGTGTAGGGCAAGGTACGTGGGAAGGGGCCTGGGGTTTCTGGGCCTGTCATTCACCCAGCAACTCCACTTGAAGCTCTCCAAACCCCATTCTGTTGGGATTTTTATGGAGGCAGCATCATCAAGCAGGCATGATCTATCCATGACCAACTCCATTCCTCAAACCTCTTGAGGTCCACCCCAAAATGTGGGAAGTAAATCCCTAAACAACTTACCTGGGATTTGTTCATCTTCGAAGAAGAGAACCAAGAATGATGACATCAAAGCTGGATAAGAAAAAATGAAGAATGGAATCATGAGACAGCTAACACAGCAGCTCTTACTATTATTTACCAAGAAAATGGCCCTTTGATCCACCTGGTCCAAGAAGCACAGGAAATAACACAGTGAGGGAATATCCACTTGTCAGAATTCTGAAATGATCACGTAGAACTTTTTATACTGAGAAAATGTAAGTAGTGGGCTTGCTTCCCTGGTGGCTTGGCGGTAAAGAATCTGCCTGCCAATGCAGGAGACTCAAGTTTGATCCCTGGGTCAGGAAGATCCCCTGGTGAAGGAAATGGCAACCCACTCCAGTATTCTTGCCTGGGAAATCCCATGGACAGAGGAGTCTGGCGGGCTACAGTCCATGGGTAGAAAAAGAGTCAGAGGCGACTTAGCAACCAAAGAACAAATGTAAGCGATGGTTTTCTATGGAATGAATCCTCACGAAGTGTCTTTTTCTCTTTAACACATCTGCACCCTTCCTTTCCCCTACCATTGCAATGCACATTTTTTCTTCTGAAAGCTGAACTGAGGCTTTCATGAATCACAATGATCATTCAATGGTCTTCGAATATGGTGTGATCACCCAGGTTTTGCTCACCCTGGAGAGGAAAATTCTGGCCCCCAAACTCTTCTTTCAGGGATTCTTCTGTTTCTGCCTTAAAATCCTAGGGAGAGGTTTCAGTTTAGAAATATGTTTTTCCGGGTGTGATTTCTGTCCTTGGGGCCTCCTGCTTTTTCCTTCACTGGGATGGTTTTGTTTCTACGTGGGCATAGCAGCCGCATTTCTGTCAGCTGGACTCTGCATTTGGACTCCCAGTGTTGAAGTGCCTGGTCAGCTGGACCTTTTCTAAAGTCCAATTAAGACTGCAGAGTGAAAAAAGCTGCAGGAGGCAGAACGAGCCTAGAAGCCTCGATTATACCTTGTTACCTAAGGAAAATAGGTCCAATGCTGTGATTATCAAAATACATAGTACAATTGCTTCCTAGGGCACACAGAAGGCAAGTCATCATGCCAGAAAAAAAAAAACCAATGAGGGTAGGCAGGGGGGAATATATATTACAAAGATCATGCATGTGTGCTAGGTTGCTTCAGTCATGTCCAACTCTTTACCACCCCATGGACTCCTGCCAGGCTCCTCTGTCCACGGGATTCTCTAGGCAAGAATACTGGAGTGGGTTGCCATGCCCTCCTGCAGGGGATCTTCCTGACCCAGGGATTGAGCCTGCATCTCCTGCATTGGCAGGTGCGTTCTTTACCACCAGTGCCACCTGGAAAGCCCCACAAAGAAAGCCCCACAATGAGACTGGGAGTAAAACAGACCTCACTAAAACAGATTTTTAAACAGTTTTAAAATTTACTCATTTACCAGGGAATAAATCACTTTAGCTCTCTGTAAACGAAGTTATAAAATGTGCTCCTAAAGGTGCGGTAATGCCAACTTCATAGCCTGGTTGGGTGGACTGAGTGAGACATCTAAAAATCTTTGTAACGTTGATTGCAAGGGATACAAGTCCGGAGTGTATTGTATTCTGGCTTGCTCCCTGCAATGTACTTTTTTTTTTTTACTGCACCAGGAGGCATGTGGGCTCTTAAGTTCCCTGACCAGAGATCCAACTCAAGCCCCCTGTGGTGGAAGTGTGGAGTCTTAACTCCTGGACTGCCAGGGAAGTCCCATGGGCTTGATTTTTACAAATGCTATCTCGTTTTACCTCAGAACAACCCAATGAGGCAAATATTATTCCTAGGCTCACTTTTCAGATGAGAAAACATGATGAATGTGAATAAGATGCCCTGGGAAGCAGTGCTGTACTGTGACAGGACCTGGTCTAAACACAAACACCGTGCTCTTAAAACCTCATGCGGCACAGCAGACATCAGCCCGGCCCCCCAGCCCCCTGAAATCTTTTCCGGTCAAATCTGCTCCCTGGCCATTCCCGCCAACTGAAGCTCACAATTTTTCTTCCAATATATGCACAGTATAAAATAACTAATACAATGATTCTAACATTTGTTTCTATAATAAACATTCCTTCCCTTCCCTGCTGTTCTCCACTACTCTTCAACCCAGCCCAACAGGCTGCAGATCTAAGTTGCATCAGTGGAACTTTGGGGACAAGATTTTAGCTATTTGTTGTTTAGTGGTTCAGTTGTGTCGGACTCCCTGCGACCCCATGGACTGCAGCACATAGGGCTTCCTTGTCCATCATCAGCTCCTGGAGTTTGCTCAAACGTATGTCCATTGAGTCGGTGATGCCATCCAACCATCTCATCGTCTGTCACTGCCCCCTTCTCCTCTTGCCCTCTTTAGCCATGTACAAAGAACCTTGCACCTTCACAAAGAACCTTCTTTTTTTAAAAGGGGGGCTGCAGGGAGCGCCCATCATGAGGCCTGCAAGTCAGGAGCTCTGCCCTCTGTCGCCTTGCCCTCGACCATCCGGGAACCCACCTCAGGGAAGGGATGCGGGCAGAGAGTGCGTCCACTCTCCGCGGGCCAAGGC
>NW_011494610.1:957511-964603 GCF_000754665.1 Bison bison bison
CTCCGCCCAGCCCTTCGCCCCCGGCCCTGAGGGCTCGGAGCTCCCTGCCAACCCTTTAACTTGCGGGTGCACCCGCTTCGCCCAGGTGACCGCGGAAGGGCGGGTTCCGGACGCTGCAGGACTCTTTCCCCGGAACAGCCTACAGAATTGGAACGCGGACTCGGCAGAAAACTGGAAAGCACGGTAGGTAGCGCACTGGCAATGGCACATGCGCAGAAGAGGCCGCCGGGCCGTCCTCCCCAGGGTTCCCCAAGGGACCGTCCACGCTTTTCCAGACTACATTCTCCATAAGGCTCCGCGGCCGCCGCCCACAGCGGGGCTCCTTAGAGGAGCTTCTGCTGTCATTACCCGGCTTGGGTGATTGCCTGGAACCATTAATACAAAAAGAGTGCATATGAACTTCATCGAAGACTACAGATGAGAAGTGAAGATGACAGACTATGAAATGTCCCCCCAAATGCAAATGATTCCCCAGGCCTTATCTTTCTCTTAAACTTGTAGGAACACCAGAAGGGCTTCCCAGGTGGCGCTACTGGTAAAGAATCCGCCTGCCAATGTAGGAGACATAAGAGATGCGGGTTCAATTCCTCTATCCGGAAGATCCCCCGGAGGAGGGCATGGCAACGCACTCCTGTATTCTTTTCTGGAGAATCCAATGGACAGAGGAGCCTGGTGGGCTAGCTCAATAGGGTCGCACAGTCAGACACGGCTGAAACGACTTAGCATTAGCAGAAACACTAATCCGTTATTCTTCCTGCTGTTGTTCCCATTCAACATCAGAAAATGCACTGGGGAATATGCCCAGTGAGCATTTCACATGTGAGAAAGCCTTCTACCTTAGCCTGGATCTCAAAGGGGAGCAATCAGAAAAATGTGTGTTGCATGGTTGCCTGGCTTAGTGGTTTGGAAAGAGTAGGATTGAAGGAGTGAGTGCAGATAAGAATATTAGAGGAAAAAGAAGGAATTTATGGCGCTGGGCAGAAACTGTGAAGATCTTTGTGTTTGTATTAGTTTTCTATGACTATGTAACAAAGTGTTAACGACCAGGGTTCTTGGTCTCCTTAATCAATAGGAATTGATAAGAAGCCAGACAAGAAATTCAGGCAAGGCTTTATTGGGGCCTCTGCTGCAGCAGTGGGGAGTGAAGGCAGAGGGCACAGGTTAGATTCCTAGTCGGGGAGCTAGAAGTCCACATTCCTCTCAGCCAAAAAGCCAGACTATAACAGCAAGAGAAATATTGTAACAAATTCAATAAAGACTTTTAAAATTGTCCACACATAATATTTTTTAAAGAAATAAAGCATAAGACAAATCTATTAAGCATAATTCTGGTTTTTTTTTTACATATACACGTTTAGATAAAGTTATGTACATTAAATACATATGATTGTGTAAATTTAGATGAAATTTAGAAAGATATTGCAAGAATGAGGGGGAAACAGGGAAAGGGGCTGGGGTCTTGAGTTCTACAGCTTCCTAGGTCTCCAACTCCAAGCCTCAGTCCTGTCATCACAGAGCTCAGTGACTGGTCCTCGGAAGTGATGATTAGTCAGGGAGTCTAGCGGGAGGGGAGGGGAGAAGTAGGGGAAGCGTGGGAGAGGAGGGTAGATGGCCGGAGGGAAGACAGGAAAGAGAAGAAACCAATAAAAAGGCAGACGCGCAAGCAGATATTGGATAATGCAGTTTCCACTGTGGCCACTAGGTAGAGGTATCATCACAGATCAGTGGCCATTGAGGGCAGGTGAACTTCGTTGCCCGGGTAGAAGGCTGCCGCTGCTGTTAATCTGCGTCGACTCCTCTGTGGTTGATATCCATTATTGTTAGTTGTTTCGCTTTTGTTTGGTCCTCCTGACATCTATACCACTTTTTCCTGATAACAAGCACTTCCATTTTTCTTTGGGGAACAACCCTATTCCCATTAAGGTCTACCATACACACTCACATAGGCTGTGCACTGAACAACCTCATGGGATCTGTCCATTTTAGACTGCTGGGTGGTGCCCACTGGAACCGAGCAGTGCTCAGCCTGCACAACTGTCAGTGTCAGCCATTGAATGATGGTCCAGTAAGCTACCCATCCTACTTCTGGTCTAGGTGGAGTGGATTCATTCTGATATGGATGCCATGAAGTCACTGCCCAATTAATTCCTGCCATGTGGATCCCTGGAGTTATCCTGGTTACGATTCTTTCCAGCTCCAACCAATTCCTTTCTGATTTCATTAGGCAGAGATACTTTCTGTTGCCAACAAAGAACAACAAGTCACAATCTGGACCTCAAATCTTCCTCAAACTGGAAGCCAGATCTCAGCAATGGGTCTTGAGTATTAGGATTAAAACTTGTTTTTATTCATTATCTATTCATTTGTTGCTCAGCTGGTAAAGAATCCACCCGCAATGGGGGAGACTTGGGTTCGATCCCTGGGTTGCAAGGATCCCCTGGAGAAAGGGAAAGGCTACCCACTCCAGTATTCTGGCCTGGAGAATGCCATGGACTGTATAGTCCATGGGGTCATAAAGAGTCAGACATGACTGAGCAACTTTCATTTTCATTCATTCATTTATTCATGTAATAAATATTTGGGAGCACCTCTTAGATTTGTATATTTATTGAACTGGGAAACTGTTTTACTAAATACACAAATCTAGGCTGTCTGTGATATAAATAGTGATCCCTAGGGTGGTGCAGTGCACAGCTTGTGCACCTCTCCCGAACAGCCCTGGACACCACTCTCTCCTCCAATACCCATGTCTCCTCAAATGCATGGAGACCCCTTCACCTCAATAGGGGTAAATGGGGGGGTCTCGACGTGAAGTGGCAGGATCCCCTTCCTGTCTGGACATCACGCCCCCTGGTTTCTTCTAAGAGCCCAGTCTGCCCTGGGAACAGTCTCTGATGACCCTGTTGTAAACAGGGCTGGCCTCCTGGGGCGGGGGCTTGGGCCGGGCCATGTGGCACTGAAACAGTCCATGGAAGGCCTCCCGGAAACGCTGGGACATGAGGGCATAGACGATGGGGTTGATGGCGCTGTTCACGTAGATGCAAAGGCGGCAGAAGAGAAGGAAGCCGAGGTTGAGGTAGGGCGGGCTCAGGAAGGAATTCACCACCACCAGGGCGCGGTAGGGCAGCCACAGCAGAGCGAAAAGGACCACCACCACAGCCAGCATCTTGGTGATCTGCCGAGTAAGACAGGAAAACAAGAAATTCAAGGGTGCCCAGGGAGAATCCTGGCTTCCAGGGTGCTCTGTAACACAAGAGTGTCCGGGCCTGGCCAATCTGTGATTGCACGCACGTCCTCACTTCAACTCCATCCTCACCGAGAAAACTGCTCTGCATCCTTCTCTGCTCTGCTCAAGGCTTCAGAAACCTCCCAGCTCCAATCCACCTCCAAAGCCTTTGAATGGGCGGCTCCCACATACTGGAAGCAAATTCACTCATCCACTGAGCTTCAGGACACGGTACTGCTGCCATCATAGGTGGACACCAGAACTGAAGGCGTTCATGCCAGTAAAGAATGTACAATAGTGCCAGGCACATGAGAGATGCTTTTGTGGGTTTATTGTGGGTTTACTGCTGCTGCTGCTGCTACTAACATAACCTCTATACCACTATTGCAACTGTGTGAGGTTCAGAGCAGGCACAGCTGGGTTAGAATCCTTGCTCCACCGCAAACCAGTTGTTTGGCCTCGGACTGTCCCTCTCTCCAGTGGCTTCTCCCCAACAGACCCAGCCACACGCTTCCTTCCGGCTCTTTCACTCACCCTGCCCCCTCCCTTCTGACTCTTCTTCCTGCCTTTGCTCTTGGCCACCTGTTTGCCTCTCCCTGCTCCCTCCTCTTCACTTCCTGAATCTTCAGATCTCCGCAGCACTTCCCTCAAAGCACAGACTAAATGAAGCCTCCAAGAGGAGTGCACGCTGGAAGGTGTTTCAAAAGATGCAGTTTCTAAATTCTGGAATGAAATCGCCACAAGGGGACGTCTGTCGAGGGAGCTAATACTGCGGAGGCTAACAGCGCACACGAGCCCCGGACCCCGGAGTCCTCAGTGATCTCTCCAGAGACCAAAACACAGCGGCAAACGTTATGAGCTTCAACTGCTCAAATAGTCTTTAATGAGCTTAATGAGCTGCAACTGCTCAAATAGTCCTGTCACCGGTTCTGCGACCAGCAAACCCTGGACACATTCAATCAGCTCTGGGGAACAGGGGAGAGACAACTTTCTCATCAAGCTACCCTGGTTTTCCAGCGTAGGATTACTTCTTAGAGTTTGTGAGTTTAGTTCCTCTCCTAAGAGGCTTGGCTCTGGCTGAGTCAATAAATTCATGTTATATAATATTCTCCAGGAACCATGAAAAATCACACAAATTCCCTAGAAGGTCTTGACTTCTGACTGTACCAAATTCAGATCCTGTTCCATTCTATTTTATGTTCACTTGGGTGAGAAATACCAGCAGGGTGGTGGGCTCTGGAGTCAGGTTTCAAATCTTGGTTCTGTCATTTACCAACTCTGTGACCTTGGGCAGCCCTTCTGTGACCCAGTTTCCTCTGAGATGATGACATATGATACATCATGGAGTTGGTGTAAAAACTCAACGTTATAAAAATAAAACATAAATGCCCCAACAAAACAATAGCAATAGGTACCATATATTGAACACTTACTATATGTCAGATTTATATTTACTACCATCCATTGAGGTAGATAGACACTATAATTATTTTTTTATTTTCCAGTGGAGGAAATCAAGTCTCAGCAAGGTGAAGTGACTTACCCAAAGCCACACAGCAAGACATTAGCAAAGCTAGGGGCCAGAACCTAGGTCTAGAATACTCTTTTAGCTTCTAGAAGTTTCGCCTACAGCATAGATCAGGCAGGATTTTGATCCCAGTCCTTCCAGGTTGAGCCTGAGAGCAGTAACAGTAGTAAATAAGTGGGAGGGCAGGAGTTGCATTTGTCTGGAACCTAAACTTTCTATTTCAGACCTGCTCAGCCCGTGTCCTGCCACCTTCTCTCTAAAAACTACTTTGATCTAAGTTGTCTGCAAGCAGGATGGGCCAAAGGGGCTTTTGGACGCAGCTGGAAGAGCCCCCCAACAGTGTGCCCATCCCAAGAGGCAGGGAGATGGCACAGATGGTTCTTGCCTGGCTCAGGAGTGATTCAGCCAGGACGAGGTGCCTCTGCCTCCCACATGAGCTGTGGGTCAGGGTGGAAGGCTGAAGATAAAGACCAGCTGGACCCAGAGAGCGCTCCTCCCACCTCCATTCCTGGAAACCCCGTGGTATGATGAAACTGCTGGAACAGGGGTGAGGATACAGGGATGGGCAGTTGGGTTCCTGCTCCCAGGTCCCCTTTTGTGTCACCTTGGTCACTCCCTTGTCCCCTCTGCCTGTTGCCTTGTCTGTAAATTCAGGTAGTAAACCTCCCAAACAGGAGTGATTTCAGGAACCATCAGATAATCAGGCACACAGCAAGCGCTCAGTAAATGCTGGATTCCTCCCCAGGATCCTTCCTCCTCTTGTGCTTTCAGACTGTCCACTGAAGCAGCTTTAGCACCAGAGGGTGTGGAATTGTCTTGGAAAGTCACTTCACCTCTCTGAGCCTCACTTTCCTCATCAGTAGAAGAAGGGGAATAACAGGTATGGTGGAGGGACTCACTGAGGAAGTATAATAATAAACCAACGTGAATTTAGCCTTTAGGGTCGGACTCTTCACGACCCCATGGACTGTAGCCTGCCAGGCTCTCCTGTCCATGGGATTTTCCAGGCAAGAATACTGGACTGGGTTGCCATTTCCTTCTCTACGGGATCTTCCCGACCCAGGGATTGAACCTGGGTCTCCTGGACTGCAGGCAGACTCTTTACCATCTGAGCCACGAGGAAAGCCCAAATTTGTGACATCAACTCTAAATGAATTATTCCATTTCTGTGGGCACTCCAAAGTGCTCCACATTGCCCTTATCTCGTACAACAGGAGAGGAAACAGGCTCAGAAAGGCAGAAGTGATCTCTCCCAAAACAAGCCCAATAAGTGTCACGACCTGGATTTGAGCTTGACTCCAGAGGGCTTCCCTGGTGGCTCAGACGGTAAAGAATCTGCCTGCAACGCAGGAAACCTGGATTCCATCCCTGGGCGGGAAAGACCCCCGCCCTGGAGAAGGGAGTGGCTACCCACTCCAGTCTTCTTGCCTAAAGAATTTGGACAGAGGCGCCTGGTGGGTTACAGTCCACGGGGTCGCAAATCAGACACGACTGAGCCACTAATCCGTTCACTACATTTTTGACTCCAGAAGGGGCCAAGGTGCCATCCACCAATCTGCTGCAGGCTCATTACAGGGGTCTGAAAGAGCGGGGGAGGAGGGCCCTACCTGCTTCCGGGAATGGAAGGCACCCCTCCTGCCGTTGGAAGACAAGCGCCCTTGGCCAGCGGGGCCGCCCTGGTGCACAGAGCCCGACCGTCCAGGGTCGCCAGGGGGCGCGGCCCCGGGAAGAGGACGCGCGCTATTAGCGCGTAGCACACGGTGGCCAAGCCGAGGGGCAGCGCGTAGAAGAGCGTGAAGTCCAGGAAGTAGACAGGCAGGTAAAGGGAGCGCGACACGCGGTAGCCGCACTGCACCTGCACACCGTCGGCGTACGCGGTCTCGCGCGTGTCCACCAGGAAGAGCCAGAGCACACAGTAGGCGCCGGTGCCCAGCCACACCAGCGCCGCGATGCGCTTGGCGCGCGCCGCCGTACACAGAGCCTGGGCGCTCAGAAGGCGGCAGATGGCGAGGTAGCGCTCCATTGTGAACGCGGTGATGGAGCCCGTGGACGCGTTGATGCCCACGTACTGCAGGTAGGTGATGCCCAGGCAGCCGGCGTGGCCGAAGATCCAAACCTGGGCGGAGGCCGCCTCGGTCACAGCGGGCACTCCAGCCGCCAGGAGCACCAGCAGGTCCGCGGTGGCCAGGCTCACCAGGTAACAGTTGGTGGACGTGACCATGTGGCGGCTCCGGACCACCACCAGGACCACCATGGCATTCCCCGCCACACCCACGGCGCACACGAGGGGCACCAGGGTCAAGGTCACTGCCTGGACAGTCAGTGGGGGGCGGGGCAT
>NW_011494610.1:964703-992628 GCF_000754665.1 Bison bison bison
CGGTCCCGAGGAGTTTGCGCTCTCAGAGTGCTCGGCGGGCTTCTCCATGTGCCTCGGTCCGCGCTGCCCCGCGAAGGCAGCAGCGAGTTGGGAACGACTCCCAGGTGCAAAGGTGTCCTGGGAGAATCTCCCTGAAGGAAGCTGCGCGTCCCGGGGAGGAGGGGCGGGTCTCGCTGCTGTCTCCAGCTTAACTGGTTTTCCCAACTCCAGGCAGGGTCTCACTGCCACTGTGACGCTGGAAACTCGGAGGCATCAGGAATTAGGCTTGTGCTGCCCAGTTGGCGCGATCGCTCCCGGGGTGGGGTTGACTGCAGCAGAGCATTCTGGATTGTAGGGTCGCGCTCTAGCAGGGGACCGGGCACCCGAATGCCGCTTCCTTCAGGACCAGCTGCTGGAGCGCTCAGTTCCTACCTTTCCACTCCAGTTCTGGAGGCTCAGGACTCTAGACTCGGGGATCCAGTCGATGAAGCTCGGTGCGCGGACTGACCGACCCTTTGCCTTTCTAACCTCTTCTCTCGGCTCTGCACGACCCCCGCAGGCAGGCTCCTCTACTGTTCCCTTGTCCTCTCCACTGATGCCACTTGGCTCATTCCGGTTGCCCCAGCCCGGCACCAGTTCTTTCCTGGCACCGCACGAGGTCGGATGGAGGACGCAGGGTGCGGTGGGGAACGGAAGTTGAAAAAGGAGCGGTGCGCCCTGCTCGCGCGCCCCTACCCTGGGCTTTGCTTCCTCCCTTCTTTCTCTACGGGAGCATCTCCTCTGGACCTGGAGGTGGGCGGCGGGGTAGGGGAGGAGTCGGAGACCCGCTGGCTTCCCAACACAGTTCCGGGATCCTATCCTGCTCTCCCTGGCAGAAACTTCAGCCCTAATCCTAACAAATGGGGATCAGAGACCCAGAGCTGCGGGAAAGGAAAGCTACTTGCTCCTCTGGGCTTGGGCTGCTCCTGTCTCCTCCTAAACGTCTCATCTCCTTGTCACCTTTTCACTTTCTCTTGCTTGTGAACCAGTGAAGTTGCTCAGTCGTGTCCAACTCTTTGCGATCCCATGGACTGTAGCCTACCAGGCTCCTGCATTCATGGAATTTTCCAGGCAAGAGTACTGGAGTAGGTTGCCATTTCATTCTCTTGCTTACTTTTCCCAATTTTCTTTCCTTCCTCCTGAAGCTGACCTGTACATTCTTGGAGGGTGCCCCGCCCCACAAGAATCTCTCCCATCTAGACGGTACCACTCACAGGGCACAAACCTGTTAGGAATCTTAAGCTCTGTTCCTGCTGCCGAAAAGATGCTTAAGGGTAGTTGAATGAATGAAAGGACTTGCCTCTTCATTAGAGGAAGCTCCTTGAAGGTGGGACCACACTAAGCTTCATAAGAGGCATAGAGGCTGCTTCCAGGGAACCTAGCTTCCTGCCTGCACCTCGAAGATGCTGAGAGTTGTTGCCCTGACGATCCATAGATTATGCGCTCTAAAAAGTATTTGTTCATCTGTGAAATGGAATAATAATGATAGAACCCATTTTGGAGTGTCTTTGGGAAGCTCACATGATTGATGTGGGGAAAATCCATGTGAAACACTTAGCTGTGCTTGACTGTGGCAAGGGGCGAATATATGGGTAGTTACAGTTCTATCTCTGTCTATCCATCTATCTATCATCCATCCATCTATCGCTCTATCCCTCTCCTCCCCCTTCTTCTTCCCCTTCTTCTCTGAAGAGCTTGCTCTGTCTACAAATCTGATAAATGGACAAAGAAAGAATGAGAGGGAACTTGCCAGGGGAGTATTCTGGGAGCACCAGCCAAGATTGCAGTGTCCCCATTTTCAGTCTTTATCACAAATGATGACTAATGTGTATGAAACACTGGGTATTGCCTGGCGATGCTCTGTGTGCTTTACAAATATGTAATTCTATACTCTCTGTGTCCTATGGGACAAGTATTATTAGATCTCCACTCTGCCCTGTTCAAATTTCTGACACAATCCATGAGCTTTATAACATGGGTGGTTGTTAGATAATGGTAACAGAACACAAGTGAATCAAACTGTCCTCAATTATCAGAAAGCAAAGACTATCAAAGTGGGAAGGGAAACCCATTCAGTAATTTTACACATGTGCACCGATGGTCTTCTGTTGTGTTAGGGACTGAGCTGGGTTGTCGTTATGAATAGTCAACTTAGAATTAGGCAAAGTGGCTTGATTGCTCCCATTTAACAGATGTGGAAACAGGGTTTTAGAGAGATGAAGTGATCTACTTGGTGTTAATTGACAGTAGAGATAAAGTAGGTGTTGGAACCAGATCTATCTGGTTCTAAACCTTCCACCAGACCCTGCCCTTTTGAAGGCATTTCAGTTAGGGGGCCACTGTGAACACAGAAGACTCAGTCCCTGGCTCCCTAGCGCTTATAGTATAGTAAGGGAGGAAGACAGTAAGCAAACAGATAATTACACTTGTCAGAAGAGTTTTGAAGATACTACAGCAGTGTGAGTTGGAGAGCCATAGTTTTTTTCTTTTTATTTTAGGTTGTGACCACACCATGTACAAGTGGGATCTCAGTTCCACAACCAGTGACTGAACCCTCACCCCCTGCATTGGAAGCACAGAGTCCTGGTCACTAGACCATCAGGGAAGTCACGGTAATGCATGCCCAAGAAAGTGACATTTAAGCAGAGTTCCTGGTCATTCTATTTGTCCATCATCAATTCTATCCCAAACAATTCTAAGTTACTAGTTTTCTTTTCACCCAGTATCCACAGAAAATAAATTTTGTATAGTATCTCAGTATACCTTACACTCACACACACACGAGCTGAAACGATTTTTACAAAATTATGCTTGGGCTTACTATGAGCAACGTGTGCTGGTATTTTCTATTCTATTTTATTTTTCAGAAAGACTGGTTGCCATCTGTTAATTTGGTTCCTGATCCACGTTTTGTGACTCATCTTTTTGAAAAACATTTCAGCCAGTCTTGCTAGTCCCATCTCCCTTCCCAGTGCTCAGGGTGGAAAGAAGCAAGAGACTAATTCTAGTTAATGAATCATGAAGAAATCTTGCTGGTGGGGGGAGCTCTGGGGAGGTTATATTCTTATATAACCAGCTCTAGTGGAAGGGAGGGGTCGGGCAGAGAAAGAGAGAGGGAGAGACAGGAGGGGAGAGAGACAGGGAGAGAGCGGAGGGGAGAGAGACAGGGAAGGGGGGAGGGAAGACTCTAGGAGAGTCGTGGGAGGGACACACCAGGGCATCTGCGGTCCGATGGTGGTGATGGTGTTACAAGAGGGAGCCTTCTTCCTCTCGCTCCTGTTTATTGCTGCATGAAGAACCTCTGATCTGAGACCTGAGCACAGGTAGGTGGTCTTGGTGTTTCACAGACTGCTCCCACCCTCCTTGGCTTCCTTCAGATCAACAGGGAAGAGACAAGAGCCCCTGAGAGCTGATGCTGCAGAGTCGCCCAGTCCTTGACCCGAGATTGGAACCCAGTACTTGAACTCATGTCTAGGATCACCTTGGCATTTCCAGGTGGGCACGGAGAAGGCAATGGCACCCCACTCCAGTACTCTTGCCTGGAAAATCCCATGGACGGAGGAGCCTGGTGGGCTGCAGCCCGTGGGGTCGCAAAGAGTCGGACACGACTGAGTGACTTCACTTTCACTTTTCACTTTCATGCATTGGAGAAGGAAATGGCAACCCACTCCAGTGTTCTTGCCTGGAGAATCCCAGGGATGGGGGAGCCTGGTGGGCTGCCGTCTATGGGGTCGCACAGAGTTGGACATGACTGAAGCGATTTAGCAGCAGCAGTAGTGAGGTAGAGCAGCAGAGTCGTTGGCCTTACCTGGTACCTTTTCCTCCCGGCGCTAATCCCGAGGATGGTCCTGGGGCAGCCAGCAGAGGGCGTCGGCTGCTGCCAGCTTTCCAAGTCCCTGGACCATTCAGCATCTCCGGCTGGAGACCCCAGGGCTCTCTCCACCACCTCAGTCAAGGGAAATTAGCACTGCCTCCCCCATCTGACTTGCTTTGAAGTCAGGGTAGGAGAAAGGTCAACATTCACATTTGTGACTCTGGGAAAAATCACATAATCCTCTCTGAACCTCAGGCTTCTCATCTGTAGACTGAGGATGACAATGGTCCCTTTGCTCATGTCACAGGGCTCTTGGGATAGAAGACAGAAAGAGGTTCCATCCCTGTGTTTTCCAGTCTCTAGGCCAAAGAGGAAGGGGCTCCTGAGGTAAAGTGTGGGAGTGTCAGGAGGGCTGGAACTGGCCTTCACTCTGCTCCATCCTTTTGGGCTGGGCACCCAGCAGGGAGCCCGGTGGGTGTCCTGAAAGGAGCTGAGCCTCAGACAAGTGATCTGACAACCTCCTCCTCATCATTTCTGTCCTTCAGAAACATCAAACTTGTCCCCACTTCACGGCCTTTGCACTTGCAGCTTTTCCTGTCTGGAATGTCCTTTCCCTTTCTCTTTGCAGGTCTGGCTCCTGCTTATCCTTCAGGCCTCAACTCAAAAGCTATCTCCTTAGAGAGGCTCTCCCTGGCCACCCCATCTAAGATTGCTCACCACCGTCTTTGTGACCCGAGTCTCCAGGTGAAATTATCATGCTAATTTATTTCCTTGTTTGTTGCCAGTCTCTCATCTAGGATGTAAGTTCCATAAGGAGCTTCGTGCGTCCCTTTTACCACTGACCTCAGCACAGGGCTTAATGTACAGAGTTGTCCAATAAATATTTGTTGAGTAAATGGAAGAAATGTTGGGCATCTCAGGTGGTGCTAGTGGTAAAGAACTTGCTGGCCAGTGCAGGTGATGTAAATGATATGATTGTGATTTGATCCCTGGGTTGGGCAGATCCCCTGGAGGAGGGCAGGGCAACCCTCTCCAGTATTCTTGCCTGGAGGATCCCATGAACAGAGGAGCCTGGTGGGCTACAGTCCATAGGGTCACAAAGAGTCAGACAGGACAGAAGCAACTTATCACAGTACAGCACACAGCACATGAAATGTTGGTGAATTCCGTCTATTCAACTGGGCCAGACGCTTCTTTCCATGTGTGTCTCACATGGATAGGAGGAAAGTTCTGTTAGCCCCACTGAAAGAGAGGGAAAACGGCATACAGAGAGACAGTGATTTGTTCAGTGTCATGCAGCTACTAACTAAGTGGTTGAATCTGGACTCTGCTGTTTGTTAGATGTGTGACTTTGGGGAAAACAGTTAACCTCTCTGAATCTCAATTTCTTTGCCTCTAAAAAAAGTTAACAATACCATTGACCTCATACACTTCTGTGAGGTTTAATCCAGATGATGTACATGGGGTTTTTATAGAGTTTGGGGCACATCTGATGGCGTGCTGGAGCCAGCTCGTGAGAGCTAGTTGCAGTCATCTCTTCCTAAGTCCTCTTCGAGGAGGAGTATTTACACCATGGAAATCAGCAAACACTGTATATGAGGTTTTTTTTTTTTTTTTTTCTTAAAGAACCAGTTGTTAAGCATTTACTAGCAAACTCCCCACACATTGCAAGCACCCAGCAAATGGAGCTATTATTATCTGTAATGCACTCATTTTTATAGGGGCAAAAGTTCATGTAACACTTGGGAAATTTTAAAAAAATGTGTGGGTGAGTCACTGCCCACGCAAATGACAAGGCAGCTTTGTGAGAACGGATGTGATGGGGGCTGGCTGTTGTGGGAGACCAGTGTGCTTCTCGGGGATGAGGACAAACACCTTTGGGGAGTGGGTGGAAGAGTGGCTGGAGCATGGCCAGCTCAGTGCAATTGCTGACTCACAGCCGAAAAATACCCCAGAGCTGAGGGCGTGGGGGTGGAAGGGGCGGATGGCAGGATTTCTGTTCTCCATCCTTGTGAAAACCCAACCACCGGGATGTGCTTTTGCATGTCAGTTCCGTTAAAGGACGGATCAGAGGCGCTGGCTTGTAGCTCCACCTGTGTGTCCTCCTCCTGTAATGACATGTGACTGCAGGGAACCCGGCTCACTGGGCTCGCCTTGAGTCCTGGCATTCAGATAAACACTTTGGTAGCAACGTAGAGTGAAAGGGAAAGTAAGTTTATTTTTAGTGGCATTTCTGGAGAAAACCCCAAGGCGGGTAATACATCACAAAACCCCCTTTTCTCATCTCTGTGTCTCAGTATTTCATCCTCCAGGCAGCAACGTTATTAATATTTTCTCTTTCCCTCTTATTTCTAACCTGCCTGCCTCCCATCTCAAAAGTATCCATCTCTAGGGCAAATATGATACCCAATCCACTCTTCTTCCTAATATCCAATCAACCCTCCTTTTCAACCGGTTTTCAATTGGGTAAAACCTTAACCCGTAGCATTCAGTGGAGTAGAGGAGACCAGAATGGAATAGACAGACTGCGCTAGAATAGAACAGAATCAGACATGATTACATGGACTGGGACAGACTAGGACAGGATAGAGAACATCAAAGTGCATTGCACAAACTAAGACTAAACGTGGGGTCTTCCCTGGGGGTCCAGGTTTGATCCCTGGTCAGGAAACTAAGATCCCACGTGCTGGGGAGCCACCATGCCTACGTGGGGCAAGTATTGAGGCTGCACGCTCTGGAGCCTGCGAGAGATGAATGAATCCACGTGCCACAACCAAAGACCCCGAATAACACAAGGAAGATCCCACATGCCGCAAACTCAGGCCCGACACAGACAGACAAATGAATAAATAATTAAAAAACTGTTTTTCATTAAATTTTTATTTCAGTTTGTGTGTGTGTGTGTGCACATGTGCACGCGTGCATTCTCAGTTGCTTCAGTCATGTTCAACCCTTTGTGATCCCATGGACTGTAACCCGCCAGGCTCCTCTGTGCATGGGATTCTCCAGGCAAGAGTACTGGAGTGGGTTGCCATTCCCTTCTCCAGGGGATCTTCCCCATCCAGGGATCTGAACCCGGGTCTCCTGCATTGCAGGTGGTTTCTTTACCACTGAGCCACTGGGGAAGCCAGTGTGTGTGTGTGTGTGTGTGTGCGTGCGTGCATGCGTGTGTAGTTGCAAAGAAACAGGTATTTCCTGTGTGGGCTGAGGTCAAAAAAGTTTCAAAGTCATTATTTTGGCATGTCTTCTCGAAGTATAATTTTTCAGTCCTTGGAAAACTGAAATCTGTTCCCCAGCCTCCCTTGATTCAAGTGTGATTGGGGTTCTCTCCCTAGCGGTAAAGAACCCACCTGCCAATGCAGGAGATGTAAGAGACACGGGTTTGATCCTTGAGTCAGGAAGATCCTCTGGAGGAGGGCATAGCAACCCACTCCAGTATTCTTGCCTGGAGAATCCCACGGACAGAGGAGCCTGCTGGGTCAGAGTCCATGCGGTTGCACAGAATCAGACACTGCTCAGGCGATATAGCATACACGTGCAATTTTTGAAGTAAAAGTAGAGTTGCAGTTTCGTTGCTTCTATTTCTGTTGGTAAGCAGTGTCCTGAAAGCCCGATCACTGTGTACAGCCATGCAAGGTAGGGATGCTCAGCCCTTCACCTGGGGATGCATTATTCATGTGGCCCGTGCTATGGACAACTTGCCCTAGAGGTGCTCCTGTGGTAGCCCTGCTGGAGGTGCAGGGATCTCAGTATCAGGGGACTAGTATTTTGGGAGTTGAAAGGCCAAGCTTAGGCATCCATGTTTTTGAGGGGCAAGTCTCCCACATGCAGCCTGGCTCTGGTTACAGAGGCATCTTTCTCATCCGTGGACACAGCTAAGAGAGTGCATCCTGAGAGCCAGCAGTTTGAACTGTGCTTCCTGATTTCTTACCTTACTGATTATCCCAGGGCCAAGTTCCCTGATTAAGGCAGCCCTGGACCCCCATTCCTGGAAGTCCTTTCCTCTAGTACTTCCAACCTTTTGCAAGGACTCATTCCCTGTGTTAAATATCTCCTGGCTTAAAATATCTAAGGAATTTTCTTTAATCTGTAATCAAACCCTAACTGAGAGGGCACCCAGTTCAGGTCACATTAGTTCTTTTCAAATTAGATCAAATTAGTTTCGTATTTCTTCTTTTTTTTCCAAACTTCAAACTTTTAATTTTGTATTAGGGAATCAGTTCAATTCATGTCTGACTCTTTGCAACCCCACGGACTGCAGCACACCAGGCCTCCCTGTCCATCACCAACTCCCAGAGTACACTCAAACTCATGTCCATCGAGTTGGTAATGCCATCCAACCATCTCATCCTCTGTAGTCCCCTTCTCTTCCTGCCTTCACTCTTTCCATCAGGGTCTTTTCCAATGAGTCAGTTCTTCACATCAGGTGGCCAAAGTATTGGAGTTTCAGCCTCAGCATCAGTCCTTCCGATGAATATTCAGGACTGATTTCCTTTACGATTGACTGGTTTGATCTCCTTGCAGTCCAAGAAACACTCAAGAGTCTTCTCCAACACCACAGTTCAAAAACATCAATTCTTCAGTGCTCAGCTTTGTTTATGGTCCAACTCTCACATCCATACATGACTACTGGAAAAACCATAGCTTTGATGAGACAGACCTTTGTTCACAAAGTAATGTCTCTGTTTTTTAATATGCTGTCTAGGTTGGTCATAGTTTTTCTTTGAAGGAGCAAGCATCTTTTAATTTCATGGCTGCAGTCATCATCTGCAGTGATTTGGAGCCCAAGAAAATAAAGTCTGTCACTGTTTCCATTGTTTTTCCATCTATTTGCTATAAGGGGATGCCATGATCTTAGTTTTTGGAATGTTGAGTTTTAAGCCAGCTTTGAAGTCAGGCATATACATGTAACCACACCCAACTCCCATCCAGATTAGCACATAACATTGAATAGAGTTCCACGTTCTATACAATGGGTTCTGGTTGGTTATCCACTTTGAATACAGGAGTGTGTACGTGACCTTATCTACCCATTACTCAGATTGCACACAAAGGAAGACCTAGAAACTGACTCAGAAAACTTTTTTTCGATGTTTAGGAGTGATGATGAAAAGATTGCAAACTCCTATTTTGTTTTTTAAATTGCTATTGTTATAAACAACAACAAAAGACAACTCACGGCTTTATGATACTTAATCAGGATTTATGTGCCCCCCAGATCCACTCTAGCCAGAATTTGGAGGGGAGCAGAGGGCATCATGGGAGAGAGGAGTGCTTGGCCCTGGGGACCCCACAGCCCTGCTTTCTCCTACTCTGCCAGCTTGGGACCAGAGGCTGCCCACACTCCTTGGTTCACGGCTCCTTCCTCACAACAAAATCACCCAAACCTCTGCTCTGGTCATCATGTCCCCTCTTTTCGACTCTCTCCTTCCTTCTCCCTCTTATGAGGACATTGTGATGACATTGCCTTCCCCTGCACATGATATTTCAGGATAATCTCCCCATTTCAAGACCCTTGACAGTCACATCTGCAAAACCCCTTTGGCCATGTCAGGTAACATACTCACAAGTTTTGAGGATTAGGGCATGGACCGCTTTGGGGGGCGTTATTCTGTCTACCACATGCTTGGTCCTGAGGGAGCTGGCCTTGGCATGCAAAGCTGATGGCTGGAGTCTGAGGCGGTTCTCCCAAACATACTGGCTGTTCAAGTGGAAACACTTGGCTTGGGATGTGCTCTTACTGCTTAGCATCTTCCCCTTTGGCCACAAACTCAGCCTGCTTCCAGAGCCTGACCATCCCCTCCTGCAAGCCCCAGATCTTCAGGAAGGAGCTGAGACCAGAGAGAATGCAATTCTACCTCCTGGGACTTCCCTGGTGGTCCAGTGGCTAAGACTCCGAGCTCCCAAGGCGGGTGGCCCAGCTTCGATCGCTGCAGGGAACTAGCTCCCACATACCTCAACTAAAGATCCCGCATGCACCTAAGACCCAGTGCAGCCAAATAAGTGAATAAGCAAGTATTTTAAAACATTCTACCACCAGGTATCTGGCTGTTTAGGTAATCATTACTGAGCCCTTGCTCAGCTTCTGCTTGAGATGCTAGGAAAACTGTGGAAGACCAGACAGATAGCATGGAGTTTGCATGCTTGTGGGCATGTCATGAAACACACCAGCAAGTAAACAAACAAAGGAGAGAGCTAAATATACAAATGCATATGTAAGACAATAAAGGATATTGGTAGAGTTATGTATAAAGATGATGGAACAATTTGATATGAAAGATTAGGGGTCAGCAACCATTTTATTTAAAGAGCCAGATGATAAATATTTCAGATTTCCTACACCATGTCTGAACTACTCATATTTCCCATTATAGCAAAGGAAGTCAGAGACTACTTAAATAAGTGTATCAAAAGTCCAAGAAAACCTATTCATGGAAACAAGCCTGATCTGGCCCACAGATTGGAGCTTGCTGACTCCTGTGATAGAGGAGAACTCCTGTGATAGGTGGGATGGGACAGTTTTAGGTAGAATAGTCAGGGAAGGCTTCTCTGAGGAGGTGATATTTGAGCTAATGTCCCAGTGATGCAAAGAAGCCGGTCGTGTTTGAAGGAAAAGTGTTCCAGGATGTGGGAATAGCAAGAGCATCACCCTGAGGTGCAAGCCAGCCTCTGGGGAGCTTAAGCCCATACAAGCGAGGGCGAGCCTGACTCGGTTAAGAATTTGTAACCCAGGCAGGAAAGAGATCTCAAAGGGATAACTTAGGAGAGTTTAATGAAGACACAGAGAGGCGGGGACTTGGTGAAGGGAAGGATGGGGACGCCCCCACAGACCTGTACCTGGTAGACTGGTACCTCTGGGAACACCACAGGAACTGCAGCCACGGGACAGGGGTCACCCAGAGCGGGAACATGGGCCTCTGCCAGGAGGTCTCCCGGACTAACATCCTGACCTCTCTCCCCGCTCCCACGTTAGACCTCCTGCCAGCACATGCTGTTGGCTGAGCCCAACCAGAGGTCAGAGGTCAAGGGAATGACAGAATCACTAAAGGTCAGATGCCTGGGAAAGACAGCAGGTGAGAGAAGGGCAGAAAATAACCTAGAGGGAAAGACAGGGAGTACCAAGCCCACAGGGTAAGTAGTTGCGACGGTATTATAATTTCGATAGGGATGAAGTGGCCATGAACTACAATTACCCATCAATTTGAATTTCAGATAAACAACAAATATGGGTCTCATGTAAGTATCTTCAGGATGTACTTATACAAAACCTGTTTTGGTGTTTATCCAAAATTCAAATTGAACCAGGTATCCTGTACATTTATTTGCAAAACTTGGCAACCCTAGGTTGGAAACCCCCGAAGGAACTGGAAGGAAAGGAATAACAATCTAATTTAGAGTTTAATAAATACAATGTATTTATAAAACTGAGAAAATTTTAATGACTATAAATAAGTCCAGAGGATTCAGGAACATACAGATAAGTTTCAGGGGCATTTCAGACATAATCAGGGTGCAAAGTCTCCAACTACGGGGGACAGCAACCTGGACGGATGCCCCCTGACTTGCCCAGAGGAAGCTTGTCCACACTGTGCATTATCCTTTTCTGTTTATCCAGGCCTTTGCTGCCCACCGTCTCATTCCATCCTTACTACATTTCCATGTGCAAAGCAGGTCACATTAATTGTTGCTATGCAGTCCTTATTCAGTTTCAGAAACCAAGGCTCAGCGAGGGGAAGCAATCTACCCAAGGTTACACAGGGAGGCAGCAGAGGGCCCAAGGTTACAACTCAGGTCTGGGGGACGCCAAAGCTCTTTCCCCTCAGTCTCACTGCTCCGTGTCCTTCCAGGCGCCCAGCAGGTCTGTCTACCTGTGCTGAGCTCTAGCTGCCCGGCCTGGGGGTCAGGAGCAGGAGGAAGCGTCTTGCGGCTGCGCCGGCTGGCCTCGGTGCCTGTCATATCTTCGCTGGAGGCGGGCATGAAGGTGGCGGACCCTCTTGGCCTCCTGGGTCCTGAAGAAGGAGGCGGCGATGCTGTGCCGCAAGCGGCGGGCGTAGGTCTCCAGGAGGACCGTGGAGCAAGCCGCGAGCTGCAGGGCGCCTGCAGCCAGGGGCGCCGCTGTGTGCGGGCGCCGGGCGGGCAGCAGCGGGCAGCCTGGGGCAGTGAAGCGCAGCTCCCACTGGAAGGAGTTGTGGGCAGAGAGGTAGGGGTTCTCCAGAGGTGGCCGGTTGAAGAGGAAGGGGAGGAAGCCCAGGATGGTGTACGCAGCCTTCAGAAAGGAGGGAAAGGTCAAGTCAGCAGACACCCCGGCCATCCCCTCCTCCACAAACAGATGCTTCTGGGCTGGATGGGTCCAACTTTCCCTGCCCGCATGTCTGCAAAGTGGGCGCGGAAGTAACCCCTACTTCCTGAGCTTGAGGAGGGCCGAATGAGATCAGGAATCAGACACAGGCTTTTTGCTGAATGAAAAGCACCGGCCAAATGCTATTTTTTATTATTATTACTCTGCAGAGAATGCTTTAGAGAAAGCCAATTCATGCCTACAGGCATTTTTCTCTCCTCTGAGCCTTTAGTGAATACTTCAGACATTCTAATCCATCAAATAAACACAGTTGTATGAGGTTGATTCTATCAAGAGCCTCATTTAAAAGATGGGAACCTAAGGTCACATTGAGAGTTACATGCAGCCCATCGAGGGATCGGTCCCAGCTAGGGTGGGTCCCAATGTCCTGCTTCTATTAATACGTATGTGCATGCTCAGTCATGTCTGATTCTTTTGCGACCCTGTGGACTGTAGCCCACCAGAATCCTCTGTCCATGGAATTTTCCAGGCAAGAATACTGGAGTGGGTTGCTGTGCCCTCCTCCAGGGGATCTTCCCGACCCAGGGAACAAACTCACATCTCTTATGTTTCCTGCATTGGCAAGTGGGTTCTTTACCACGAGTGCCACCTGGGAAACCCATGCAGAATAAGTACTCAGTAAATATTAACTATGAATATTCTTAGCTCAGAGTCTGATACTTTGGCATGTTTTACACAATGGACTTCTGTGTGAGATCTTACCATTAAAAAGAAAAGGATTGTGGCCAAAGAAGGTTAAAAATCACAAAACTAGATGAGATAGTAAATTTTTCCAATAGTAAATAGATGGTATTTTATATATCACTATTAAAATAGTAAATATTTCAGGCTTGGCAGGTCATACAATCCCTCTTGCAGATACTCAACTTCGTAGAGCAGGCATAGACAATACATGTACATGGCTAATTTGAGTCCAATAAAACTCAATTTACAAACACAGCAAGCTGGCAGAATTGGCCTGTGGCTATTGTTGGTGGACTCCTGATCTTGACCATTGGTAAGGTCACCTCTAGTCTATTATCTATAGATGTGAGCTATTAATAATAGCCACTATTTATTAAACATCTCCTATGTGGCATGGAGCCTACTAGATACTTGCAGAGACCACCACTTTTTAAGGCTCATGGTAATCTTGTAGGGTGAGGAGGACTGATCCAGTTTGTACACATGAGAAAAATGAGGCTGGGACATGCTGTCACATGTGAGGAGTGACTCTGGGGGGCAAGTTATTGTGAATGTCTCTGGGTATCAGTATCCAGAGTGATAGGGGTAAAAACAGAACCCACTGCTTTAGTCTGTCCTGAGAATTAAACGCGTTCATCTGCCAAAGCCTCTGGATCTCATGCTTACCCAAGGACAAAGACCTGCGGGCAAGTAAAATTCCATTATGAGTCAAGGGTTTAACAAACCCTATCCTTTCCCTTAGGCTTCCCTGATGGCTCAGATGGTAAAGAGTCTGTGTGCAATGCAGGAGATGCAGGTTCAATCCCTGGGTCAGGAAGATCCCCTGGAGAAGGAAATGGCAACCCACTCCAGTATTCTTGCCTGGAGAATCCCATAGACAGAGGAGCCTGGGGGTGGGTGCTACAATCCACAGGGTCGCAAACAGTCCGACACGACTGAACGACTAAACAACAGCAGCAATCGTTTCCCTCAAGGAAATGACTCTGTTCAAACCTTCCGGTCACAACACTTACATTGTATTTGATGGTGAGCGTGACGGGCACAGCAGGCAGCTCCCGAGCCCAGTCCACGGCTGCCTGCGCCAGGAGGAAGGCCACGTAATCCATGGCCACCGTCACCGCCATGGCCATCAGGAGCAGGGTGAACAGCCCCAGCCTCACCAGACAACTCAGCAGTTCCGCCTGGGACAGCCTCGGCTGGGCTGCCCAGAGCAGCCAGGCTGGAGGGGAGGCCGTCAGGTGGGTGGCCCCGACCTCTGCCAGCCGCTGAGTCAGCTGCCGGGTGGCATAGATGTTATCAAACCGCAGGTCGGTCAGGTAGCGGTAGAGGTACCAGGCCGAGTCCAGCAGGAGGCCCAGCATAAAGAGCCCAGTGACCACCCTCTGGGTCCCCAGTGCTACCACCCGGGCCGAGGACTCCAGGCCAGAGAAGTCCTCCAGGACCTGCTGGGTGACCCTGAGCACGTGGAGCCGGAAGGCAGCAGCACTGTCGCCCTGGGCCTGGAGCGTCAGGCCTTGGCTGCCCGCCTGGCCGTCAGGGTTCAGGGCCTGGGATGCTGTCTGCAGCCAGTGAGTGGTGTTGAGCAGACTCTCCAAGGAGCCCTCCGTGACGCACCTCAGCACCTGCCCAGTGGCACGCAGGTTGGCCAGGATGTTGGGCACCACGGCGATGGTCAGGGTGGCGGTGCTCCAGGACAGGAGAAGCCGGCGGCCCTGCTCTGTGCCCAGCGTGGGCACACTGAGCGCAAACAGGCAGCGGGCGGGGGGCACCAGGACCAGCCCCAGGAAGGCCAGGAGGCCGCAGACAGTGGCCACCACGGCCGAGGGCCCGAGAGGATAAAGCAGCGAGGACGCCAGCCAGCAGTAGGTCAGACTCGCGGCAGCAAGAGCCAGGGAACCACACAGGAGGATCTGGGTCAGCAGCTGGCCACAACTGGCTGGGACGGGCTGGGAGTAGGTAATCCAGGTGGCCTGCAGCAGGGCAAGGGCCTTGCGGAGCCCCAGGTACCAATATCTCCACCTGCATAAAGGTAAGTCGGGGGAACCTCTATCAGGAGGGTTGGAGGGTTGCCTGTTTCCCCAGGGGTCCTTGTCTTAAAAACTCTTCAACTGTTAACAGGCTCCACCGCCTTAGCTACAGAGGTGGGCACACCTCCCAACTGGTGGGCCAATCAGAGTAACCCACCCCAAACCCACATGACCCAAGCTGAGCCAATCAGAGCCTTCCCCAGGACTATTCTCACTGAGTTATCAGGAAAAGAACCCAGATTACTGAGGATGTGTATCTGGGCTGTTTATGTCTTGTGAGGGCAACTGGTGCAGGGGAATGAAAGAGTCATGGGGAGAGAAGCACAGATAAAAGGGAAAATGCACAAGAGAGAAATAGGGAGAGAATCTGGGTGTGTTAGTCACTCAGTCGTGTCCAGTTCTTTGCAACCCCATGGAGTATATAGCCCCACCAGGCTCCTCTGTCTATGGAGTTCTCCAGGCAAGAATACTGAAGTGGGTAGCCATTCCCTTCTCCAGGGGATCTTCTTGACTCAGGGATCGAACCCAGGTCTCCCACATTGCAGGCAGATTCTTTACCATCTGAGCCATCAAGGGAGTCCCAGGGAGAGGTGCTATTTCACTTGATGTCATAGTTTTGGTCAGCTCACTGTGTGACCCCAGACATTCCTTCTTTATAGACTTCAGTGTCTCCTCTATAATTTAGAGGATGGGGAGAGTGGACCAGCTGATCTGAGGAAAATTTCTCCTCTATTATACTCTTATTTATTCATTTGACAAACATTTGTTAAGCAGTTACTATGTGCTACTCATTGGAGAAACAGGAATGAATAAAACAGAAGAGAATTTCTGACCTCATAGAGCTTCCTCTGAAGCGTGATAACAGAGGAATAGTAAGGAGAGCCGGGTTCTGGATACGTTTTGTTGGAAGAACCAACAGGACTGGCAGACTGATTGGCTGTGGGTGGGAGAGAAAGAACGGGGGAGTCAGCATGGCAGGGAGATCTGTGTCTGATCAGCTGAAAGCCCTGAGGTGATGTTTCCTGAGACGGGAAACCTGTAATTGAAACAGGCTTGAGTGGAGGGGGCAGAGGGGAAACTGAGACACTGATTCAGCCATTTGGCGGAACTGCCATGTGTGATTGAAAACACAGTCTGGAATTCAGAGGAGAGACCAGGCGGGAGATAGAAAGTTGGGAGTCATGGACTGATAGATGGTCTTTAAAGATGGGGAAGATGAAATTCTTTAAGACTGTGTGTAGCCAGGAAGGAGAGAGCGCCGAGGACAGACCCTCGTGCCACTCCAGAGTTCATGGGCTGGGAGGTGAGGAAGAGATGAGAGCAAAGAAGACTGAGAACCAGGTCAAGTGGGGCTTGGGAAGCCAAGTCAGTGAGTGTTTCAAGAAGAAGGGGGTGATCCAATGTGCCAAGTGCTGCTGGTTGGTCAAGAAAGATGAGGACTGAGCAATGACCATTGGATTTAGCACCTGGAGGTCACTGGTGATGTGGACAAGGGCAGCTTGAAGACTGGACCGAGAAGAACATGAGACATAAGTGCAGACGGCGGTTTCAGGTCATTTGTGCAGTAAAGGTGCTGAGAAATGCTATAGTAGCTGATGTGGGACCAAGTTCATTTAAGTTAGAGAAAGTCTAGCATGTTGGCAGATGGAGGATCCAATCAAGAGTGGAGACAGTGATGAAGGGGCAGATCCCTGGAGTAATATCCTTCAGTGGGTGGCAGGACATGGAAGCTAGGGCTGGTCTTAGAAAGGAGCAGGGGCCTTTCATCCTCAGTAGTAGGTAGGATGGCAGAGAACATGGGTACAGGTGATGATGAATGGACAGGCAAGGTGTAGGTGCATATGTATCAGCATCATCTGATCCACACAGAACAGAGCAATAGTTAAGTGTGTGACCTCCAGACTGCTTGGGTTCAAATCCCCACTTCACCGCTCACCATCTGTGTGACCTTGGATAAGTTTCTTAACTTCTACATGCCTTAGTTTTCTCATCTGTAAAATGGTACAACCTAAGTGGTACCTCACAGGGTCATTTTGTGTCTGGCACATAGCAAGTACCATGTCAGCCATGATCTATCATGAGAGCATCAATTTCACCAATATAGGGACTTGGTCTCTTTTGATCACTGATATACACCAAGTACCTAGAATAGTGTCTGGTGTATAGTGGGCGCTCCGTAAGTATTTGTAGACTGTTACATGTTTGTTTCTGTTTGTTCAGGGTAGCAGGAAGCCAGATCAGCATTGAGGGTGAGAATGCTGGAAGAGATGATGGAAGTTTGAAGATGGACAAGAAGGTGTAAAATATTTATCCAGGAGAGTCAGCGAGTAAATGGACTAGAGAAGTTATATACATGCTGGGCAGCGTTGAGGACCCACTTGAGGTTAGAGATGATGAATTACGGTCTTCCCAGCCCCCGATGGCATTTTAATTTGGGATTAAGCTTTCTATTGTATAATTCATATTCAGAACATGGTAGCTGTTAAAATGATAGCTAATAATTTAAATGATATTGGAACGGAAAACCGGTTCTAAGTCATATTGTGTACTACGGTGTGCATTGACTATTGTAAAGGATAAGGAATCAGCTGCCATTCACTGGGTGTTTACTCTGAGCCAAGCACGATGGCAAGCAGTAAGCATGCATTTTCTCATTCAGTTCTCATGACAGTCTCACAGACATTATTATTACTCCCATTTCACAGCTTAGAAAAGTGAGGCTCATGGAGGTGAAGATTTCCCGAGCTCACACTGCCAGGGAACGGCAGACCTTGAGACCTAGGCTCATACCCATCAGGCTCGTTGACTGTTTTCTTGGCTGTGGCCCCCAGTGTCCAAAGTCCCCAGACCTACCCGGTCCTGACGAGGTGTTCAAGCGTTCCCCCGGGGGGCCTCATGCTTCCTGAACAGCAGCAGATGTGGGCAGGCGGGCTCAGGCAGCGATGGCAGGTGGAGGGGAAGTGGGGGGGAATTGCGTCCTCCAGGACTTGGGAAACCCTGTCACTTCTGCTTTTCTGCCCTTAATCAAGTGCTCCTGAGGGCCTTGTCCCGCCCTGCCTGGGTCCACCTCCCAGGGGGTTGGGCAAGCTGCCTCATCCTCTTCTGGCCGGCAGGAGCTGGTGGAAGGTGTGGGAGGAGAGAAATGGTCTTTTACAAGCAACACTACTAAACCTGATATCAGGAAGGTAGAATTAGTCCCATTTCACAGAAGAGAAAACTGAGGCTCAGGGAAGCCATGCAGCTCTTTGGTGGTGGTGCTGGGGATAGATCTCAGCTCAGCTGCTCCTTTCCCTCCCACTGAACAGTATGTGCCCCCAGAGGAGCCTGGTCCCTAACTCTTAGAGGGTGGAAACCCACAGGAGACCACTGGACCTCTGCTACGACTCTTTCAACATCAGTGGCTCTGGACCCTCTCTCAGCTCCCTTCCTATCTTTATTCCAACGTGGACCTGGCTTTGAATCACAGCTCTGTCCCGCTGCCACCACCCTCCCCCCCAGCTGTGTGGCCTTGGGCAAGTGACCTCACCTCTCTGTCTCAGTTTCCTCCTCTTAAAAGAGAGTGCTTATAAGAACAGTTAGCATTTATTGAGCCCTTGCTAAGGGTGAGGCATACTCCTAAGTAGCTTCTATTCGTGCTCACAGAATTGCTTCTCCCAACAATGCTGTTATTTCCATTCTTCAGTTCAGAAAATTGATCCAGAGACTTAACTCTCTCAACCCAGCTGCTTAGCTAGTAATAGCTAGAGCCACAATTTATAGTCAGTAGTCTTGCTCCAGAATTTCCTGGTCAGCCCCTGGGCCCTACTGGTGGGGAGGGAAGAATTCACAAGATTCACATTGACCTTGGGATGCATCCAGCCCTGGCAAGAGCAGGCATTCAACATGAATTCCCTGTGTGTGGGCTCTACTGCAGTCACTGCCCTGCAGGTACACTTCCAGGCCTTTCTGAAAGCCAATCTCTCTCTGGAAAGTAGACACCCTTCCCCTGCCCCTCACCCAACCCAGGGTCTCTGTGCCCATCACTGCCAGCAGGACCATCTGCCTCTGGAGGCCTCTCCTGAGCCCCCAGTGCCCCACCCTGCAGGACAGACTGGTGCAGGGGGAACACCTAGGCGACATTCCAAACTCCCTGTCATTTCCCTTCTAAGGACATCGGCTGGGTCACTGCTCAGGCCTGAGGGAGGGCGTCCCACGGCTCAGATGAGGGAAGTGACATTCTCATAGTCACACAATTGGGATGAGACACCTGCAGCCCTCAGAGGGCATAACACCCTTCCTGGATCACAACCTAGGAAGCTGGGCCACTGTCAAGTCTGCCAAGAACTGGGGACCCAGAGTAGATCAAGAGCAGGAAATGCAGGCACCTGCCAGGTACGGAGCAGGGTGAGCCAGGTGGAACGAGTGGTGAGCTGCCACGTGGAGACCCTTCGAAAAGTGTAGCTTCTACTCTGCTCCCTGAACAGAGGGTTGAAGCCCCTTGAAAATGAGGCCCAACATTACCAGAGTGGCTAGTTTTTCCAAAGATGCCACTCATTCCCATTTTTATGTGACAGTCCCCCAACTTAAAAGCTAGCATTTTTTAAAAAATGAAAGACCATGTGCAGGCCAATCTTGGTAGGTCTGTGGGCCCGCATGAGGGCCACTGGATCACAGGCTCTGCAGGAAACCCCAGTGGACCGGTGCAGGGAGCTGTCTCTCTGTTTCTCTGCTGCAGGGGCCCTGGGCTGGAGGCTGTAGACCTGCCCTGAGATGCCAGCTGTGCCACTTAATGTGCTGTGTGACCTTGGGAAAGGCTCTGTCCCTCTCTGAACTCTAATATATTCTGCTATGAAGAAAATACTGGTTCCTACTTCTTAGGGTTGAGAATTCAATGTGATAATGTATGTACAGGGTCCAGTAAACAACATATAAACTTTCCAGGCCTGTTCCTTTCAACCTGGGCTAACAGCTTGGCCTGAGTGAGTCCCAGGCTTCTCATATCAGATTGTACAGGCCTCTGCGGTGCCCACTGGACCAGAGCCCTGGCCTGGGCCTCATCACAAAGGAAACTTCAGATCCTTGTGGTGGTTGGAAGGGAGAGTCTTGGGAAGACATCATCATTTGCTTAGTTCTCACACTGGTATCAAAGAGCTGATTGGTTAAAAACCATGTTGGTCATCTCTCCAGGGCCTCTAGTGGATGCATAAAATCTGGGAGGATGGGAGCAAAGGTAGGGAAGGGGCAGAAGATGTTTTTGGCTTTTTTTCAGCAAACATAGGCAGTCAATTCTGCCTATATAAGTGCTAGTCTGAGTTCGGAGAAGGCAATGGCACCCCACTCCAGTACTCTTGCCTGAAAAATCCCACGGACAGAGGAGCCTGGTAGGCTGCAGTCCACGGGGTCGCGAAGAGTCAGACACAACTGAGCGACTTCACTTTCACTTTTCACTTTCATGCATTGGAGAAGGAAATGGCAACCCACTCTAGTGTTCTTGCCTGGAGAATCACAGGGACGGGGGAATCTGGTGGGCTTCGGTCTATGGGGTCGCACAGAGTCAGACACAACTGAAGCAATTTAGCAGCAGCAGCAGCAGCAGTCTGAGTTCAGGCCCACAATATCCGGAAGGAGTCTCTGAATCATCAAAAATAGAATGAACTTTGTTGAGGGGAATTTCTGGGTAGAGGATTCAGAGCCATAAGACAGAACAGAAAGAGGAAGTGGTAAGTCTTCAGGTCTAGAATCATAATCAGAAGTCCGTAGAATATTAGAGTTATTGAGTTTTACAGCTTGCGGGTATAGTATGTTGCCACCATCCATCCCGTTGGCTTGAGAAGGTAGAGAGGTGGCTAGATTCTTATCAAGTTGGCCATGCTAGCCAAGAGAAATGATGTGAGTCACACACATAATTAAAAGATTTCTAATAGTCATACAAAACTGAAATTAATAAAATATTTTATTCAACCTATTACATCCAAAGTATTATCCTTTCAACATGCAGTCAATATAAAAATGTATCGAGGACCTGGATGAGATCCACCAAAGGATCCCCTTGTGTTCTGGCTTCTGTTGGTGTGATAGTAAATTTTATGTGTCGACTTGGTTGGGCCACAGTATCCAGATATTTGGTCAAATATTATTCCAGGTCTTTCTGTGAAAGTGTTTCCAGATGAGATTCTACATTTAAACCAATGGAGTTTGAATAGAGCAGATTGCTCTACCTTGTGTGGTGGGCCTCATCTAATCAGTTGAAGGCCTGCATAGAACAAAGGACTGACATCCCCTGACTCCCTTTAGACTCGAACTGCAACTCTTTCCATATATATGCATCTTGTTGGTTCTGGAGAGCCCCCACCAATGTAGCTGGGTTGGGGAGCCCCAGGAGAGCTGGGAGAGAAAGGGGAGGAGGGAGATCCAGGGTGGCTACCTCCCTATGGGGTCACCAAGGACTGGATATGCCCCTGGACTAAAGTTTCCAGCTCCAGGTCAGCATCTGTCCTTGAGCCCCAGGGCTGGAAGGTGCTTCTCCGTGGCTGGTCCTACCTGCCATCACCACCAGGGTCTGTGCTTTTTCTTGTGGTTTCCATAAGCAACCATCTGCTCACACCTTGCAACTAGACCTTCTACTAAAATCTCCTCATATGAGCTACTTTATGTGTTTACCATCTCTTTTTGAGACCCTGACTATGATGCCCATCTCTCAGATGGGGAAACCAAAGTCCAAACAGACAAGGATTTGCTTAAGGTCATACAGATGATATGGGTGGAGCCAGGTGTCCAGTGCAGTTCACTGAACTCCGACTCAATGATTTTTATTCCCCTCCCTTCCTTTTCCCATCAGGGTTTCCATTCCTCTGCCCACATGACTCTGCTCTTCCATTTGATGTACATGCTGAAATCTGTCCATTTCCTCTCTATCACTCCACATTTCCTCACTTCCACCTGTGGCCATGTTTCCCCAGTGTGAAATAACCCCCCATTCTCCAGTGATGGCCTCCAGCTCCTTGGTACCTCAAACAACACTGGCACAAATATCCTCCTATATTATCTCTTCAGGGATCCAGGGGTGATTTTGCTGGGATATAAGCCCAAGAATCAGATGGGCCACAGGGAATGCCGATGGTGGATCTTCCTGATTACTGCCATGGTGCTTGCCAGGATGACAATGATAGTCCGCTGTCTTGCCAACAGAACATGAGGGTTTCTGTGTCTTCCCATTTCACCATCACTCACTGTCTACTTCTCTAGTTTTTGCTAGTCTGATGGATGCATTGTTGAGTCTTGGTTTAACTCGCACATATCTGATTACAAGCGATTTGAGCATCTCTTTAGAAACCTGCTGGCCACTTTCACATCCTTTTTCAGAACGGCCTATTTGTATCTTTCACTCAGTTTTCTCTTGAGTGCCATGATGGAAGGCTTCCAAAGTTGGTGGCCAGCCATCTTCTCTCCTGTTTGTGGGTGACATGCCTCCCATCAAGGAGCGAAGTTATTTCCCTCCCATTGAACCAGGCTAACCCTGTGACCTGCTTTGACCAATGTTTGTGTATGTGTTAGTCGCTCAGTCGTGTCCGACTCTTTGCGACCCCATGGACTGTAGCCCACCAGGCTCCTTTGTCCGTGGGATTCTCCAAGCAAGAATACTGGAGTGGGTTGCCATTTCCTTCTCCAAAAAGGCTGATGGAAGTGTGTAAAATCAAGATGATAACTGTACTTAGCAGCACAGTCACAATACCCTGTGACCTGCTTTGGCCAGTAGAATGCATTAAAATTGATGTTTTGGACTCCCAAGCCCAGGCCTTAAGGGGCCCTGTGGCTTCTGCTTTTGCCTTCTGAGAAGTCCGCTGTCATGTACAGCAGCCCAGGCTGAGCCCCTGAGAAGCCACATGACCCTTGGGGTGTCCAAGCCACCATGGGCATTCCAGCTCCAGCAAAACCCCCAGATGAGCGGCCCCACCCTCACCATGTACAGCAGAGATAAAACCATACCTGCTGAACTCTGACTAAATGCAGGAATGTGTTGCATTTTTCGGCCCTGAACTTTGGGCTGATTTGTTATGTAACCACTGGTAAGCAATGTTTTTGTCTCTTTTGACTTCTGGGTATTTCTTGTGTGTTACAGATGAGTTACTGGTGTATTTCTAATTACTCTGTATCACCCTTGCCATCCCCCTTCCTCCAACAGTAGGGTGAGCATATGGCTGACTCCTGCTGGCCTTGGTCCAGTGCTGCCTCCTCCGAGAAGCCCTCCCTGACCACCCCAGCTAACAGAGCCTCAGAGTAGGTTTGTCACACCGGCCAGTTCATTTTCTTCTTAGCCCATGTTATGACCCAGAGTCGCCTTATTTGTTTACCTGTCTACAGCCTGTCTCCTGGGATAAGTTCTATGTGGCTAGGGACAGTGAACCAGCATAAAATAGGTTCTAAATAAATACTGTTGGATGAATACATGGAAGAATAAATGAATAAAGAAATAAGCCAAATAAACCCTGGGTCAAAGAGCAAGATGGTTTTGTCATAATTTCTAGCATAGATTTATTTATCAAATATTTACTGAGCACCTACTATGTGCCAGAAACTGCTCTAAGTATTGGACGTACAGCACCGAACAAAAGAAAGGTTGCATTCTCATAGGTTTATATTCTAGAGGGTGAGAAAATTAATAAAAAAGAAAATAATACAGCATCCTGACTAAATACTAAGAAAACTATAGCAGGGCAAGGGGTTAAAAAGTAACGGTGTGATATTTAGACCCAATGGTGAAGGAAGCCTCTCTGGGGAGGTGACATTTGAGCAGGGACCTGAATAAAATGAAGAAACAGGCATATATTTGGGAGCAAAGTGTTCTAGGCAACAGGGAGAGCATGCGCAAAGGCCCCGAGGCAGGAGAGCTGGAGTGTGTGGCTGGAGTGGAGTGGAGAAGGGAGAGCAGTAAGGACATGAGGTCAATTCTGTGACACCCCAAGTTCCAGAATGTGGGGTTTGCAGCTTTTTTATGGCTATCAAGGCAAATGATTTCCAGGCTCAGGGTTGATTAACATTCTTTATTTTACAGCATTTTTCAATCAGAAGTATTTGAAATCACTATTCATCTGGTGATAAGCCCCTTGGGTTTCTCTGTGAATGAACTTCTCCCCTACCCCTTCCTATGGGAGGGCACCCCCCAATCCCAGTGGGCTGTAACTGTGACTAAATCCTGAAGGACGCCCCTACAGGAAGGACGGGAGCCTCCTCTCCCTCCTCCCTGCCGCTCCCAGGGAAAGGCCCATGACTCACACGTACTGTTCCAAGAGCAAGTGCAGTCCCCAGGGTGCGGCTCCCCAGCCGGGCTGCTCAGGGGAACCGCATCCCCCGGAGGCGTAGGAAGGGGGGCCGTGAGCTTTCTGGGCTGACTGCATCCAAATTGTGCTGTTCCTAGGGGGTGGGGGTACCTAGATGCTCCCGCTTGAAACATGGAAGGAGCACATCCCTCAGGATGGGCCCCACCAGCCCCCGGCTCAGGGGACATTATTCTTATTTGTAGAAGAGGATTACGGGGTTTCCCTGCCTAAGACACTGGATGTTTTACAAGGCCTTGATTTCTCTTTTGACTTTTCTCTCTCCCCTGGAAAACGTGGCCCTTGCTAATCACACATGCTTACCACCTGGGATGGGGGCAGGGAGGCAAAGAGCAGCTCTGGGAACAAGAAGAAGCCAGCAGCCAGGAAGGCCCGTGTGGGAGGCGCCTGGCTGGAGGAGCCATGGGCCACCTGTTAGTGGCACACGGCCCACACTTGGCCTGACCCTGGAACTGTGGCCACACTGATTCAGACTAATCAGGAAAATCCGAAAAAGCTTGGGTAGAAAGGTCTAGAACTCGCCCTTGGGTGCTTGGGAGCCCAGAGAAACAGCAAAGAGGCTCTGCTCAGTCTCCATGTCCTCAGGATGTCATCTGTCTCTCCCTCGCTGTCTCCAGGGACTGAAAATAACCCTGGCTTCTAGGTATCAGCAGAGCCGATATTCAAACAACTGGTTCAGAAACGGCCCTCACCAAGCAGAGCACACACCAGCTGGGAACAGCTGGAACAGCTGGACGGGGACACGACAGCCCCAGCCTCTGGAAGGAAGGTGACCCCTAAAGGCAGGATGCTGTCTCTGGATGAACCTCGCGTCATCAATGAGGGATGCTAGTGGTGTCTCCTGCCCCAGCTGTTCAAGACAAACACCATTCCAGATTGGCTTACTGTTGCTGAAACTGGGCTTTCTTGCATCCTAACCACAGATCAACTCAGAGATAAAGGAGCTTGTTTCTCAGGCAGCAGAACTGGGAGGAAGTGGCTCCCTGAACTGTGTGGGAAACGAGAAGGTATCCTAGATAACGAGACTGTGGACCCGAGTGGACCACTGGAAGTCACCCTTGCTTGCTGTGTACTGGATCACAGAGAAGAATTGCTTGATCAGCCTGTGGGGTCCCAGCAGCAGAGGATGGTGAAACCCCTGGGAGGGCCCAGCCCAAAGAGAGTTCCTGAGAGGGGCTCAGAGGGTCCTATATGTGCCGTTAGCCAAGCTGGATGGCAGTGCTGTGACGTTGGCTAAGTGGAGGTCGGCCCACTCTGGGAAGGTGCCCAGCTGGAAGATGGTCTGTGCCCAAGTATTCATGGCCAAGCTGAGCAGCAGGACGCCCATCAGGTTCATCAGGAGTCCCGTCCGCACCTGCAAGGGAGCCCAGAGTGAGGCAGGGTTCTACTCGAGGCCCATTATACAGATGGGGAAACTGAGAGTCAGAAAGTCTTTCACGCCAGATGGCACACCTGGGGAGAGGTGGAGGGGGAGCGCAAACCCAGGACGGTTGATACCCAAGACGCTTCCATCTTTACACACCTAGGCTGACCCTCGAGGAGCTGATAACGTCCCATTTCGATCAGTGGTTTCTAGGAGCCAGGCCTTGTGCCATGCAGTTGTCACAGAGCTATGTCATTTACCCTGAAAGCAACCCTTTTAGGGTTGTTCTTATTATTATTCCCATTTTATAGAAGGGGAAAATGAGGCTCAGAGCAGTTGGCTCACCCAGCATCACACAACTTGAAAACAACCTGCTTTGATCGTTAAACATCCCCCCTGCTTTGCATTTCCTGTCTCCTTGGAGGCAGGTGTGTGTCTCCCCTACCCGGCACCACCTCCGCGCCTGGAACACGGACGTGCTCAGCACACTTGTACAGTGAATGAACCGGCGAATGAATGAATGTCTGTCTCCCCGGGTCCCTGCTGCCTCTCTGCTCTGTCTTCCTGCCGCTCACTCTTGTTTTCTCTCCCTTTGTCCTGCTGGGGTCTCCATCCCTGGAGACCCTACATCAGCTAAGAACTAGTCGGGCAGATCCCTCTTCTCTATAGAACCAGTTTAGGGTCTGCAGCCCCTGAACTGCTCGGTGCGATCATCCGAGGCGGCCAGTGGAGGGGGAAGGGCAGTAGGAAGCAGGCGGAGGAAGAGGCTCAGCTTGGAGGAGAGCCTTGCTAAAAGCTGGGATCCCCCACCACCGTCCTCGGCTTCTGTCTCCTCTCCAGGTGACCGGGCACTGACGTGCACCCCTATGTCTCTGGTGTGGTCCGCTGCTCCATCTCCCCTAGAGATGCTGCCCGGCCCAGAGCGCTTGGCCAAACAAGTCAGAAGACAAGGTGGGGGGCAGAGAGAGGGGAAGGCCCTCATCTCCAAGGCAAACTTTGGAAAGCAGTGGCCAAGTCAGCGCTTCCTGAAATCACCTAAGCAGTCATCCCAGAGTGTTTGCTAGTCGGGGGCTGGGCCCTCCCAGGGGTTTGCTGGTCCCACTCAGAATGACCTGTTCAGGAATTGGGGGGAGGGGAGAGTGGGAGTCCTGCCCCGGTTCCTTGCCCGCCCCTGGTCCGCCCACTCCTCGGGGCCTCTGCTGGAATACGCCTGCACTCACCATATCTTTGACCAGCAAGTGTCCAGAGGCGAAGGCGATTGAGTTGGGGGGCGTTGAGACTGGGAGCATGAAGGCGTAGGAGCAGCCGACGGTACCGGGGATCATCAAGTACAGGGGGTGCACCCGCAGACGGATGGCCTGGACCCGGCAGTCAGGGGCGAGACCGAAACAGAGAAAGAGAGAAACCACACGCGAGGTGGAGACAGGAGGAAAGCGAGGGACACGGCGACAGATGGAGAGACGGGAAAGAGCCAGAGATGTCCGGAGAGAGATGTGCAGAGTGACAGAGAACAAGAGGAACAAGCGAGAAGATGAATTTAAAGACACACGGACAGAAATGCAGCCAGAAATACAGACACACAGGCCGAAGGAGAGACACACAGACAAGAAGAGAACCATAGAGAGGGAGACAAGAGAGAAGGTTCCTAGGTTAGCAATGTTCCTAGGTTAGCAACGTTCCAAGGTCACGTGTGGGTTTATCAGGGAGGGCAGGCAGGGAAAATTATTCTAGAACACTGCCTCTCCAACTTGAGTGCATATCAAAGTCACCTGGAGGTCTGGTGGCCCCATCTCTCTCAGAGTTGCTGAGTCAGCATGTGTGGGGTTTGTTGCGGCGGGGGGCGGGTGGCGGGGGTGGTAGCGGCAAGAATTTGCATTTCTGACAAGATCCCAGATGATGCTGATGCTGCTGGTCCACATTTTGAGAATTTTGAAAATGTGCTGGGACCACATATTGAGAATCACATTTCTAAAACCTCATGCCCTCTGCCTGGTCCTTCTCAAACGGTCCAAACAAGTAGGTAGAGAGCAGGGATGCTGCTAAACATCCTACAATGCAGAGCTTCACATAACAGAATTCTCCGGCCCCAAATGTCCGTAGTGCTGAGAAACTCTGCTTTAAAGGGAAGCTAGAGCTTTGCCTACCATTAGAATTCCTGGTATCCTTATCTGTCTACTCAGATTTTCTACTTCTTCTTAGTCCATATTTGGTCATTTCTGTTTTCCTAGAAAACTCTTATGTTACCACGGGTTGCTTTTCCCAAAGGAGGCCCTCTGGTGTGCTTTGAAAATATTTACTGTTTATGCATTTCTTAGAGAAAAAAAAAAAGACAGTATTAAAAAAATC
>NW_011494610.1:992728-993260 GCF_000754665.1 Bison bison bison
ACAGTCTGGAATTCAGAGGAGAGACCAGGCGGGAGATAGAAAGTTGGGAGTCATGGACTGATAGATGGTCTTTAAAGATGGGGAAGATGAAATTGTTTAAGACTGTGTGTAGCCAGGAAGGAGAGAGCGCCGAGGGAAGAGATGAGAGCAAAGAAGACTGAGAACCAGGCCAAGTGGGGCTTGGGAAGCCAAGTCAGTGAGTGTTTCAAGAAGGGGGTGATCCAATGTGCCAAGTGCTGCTGGTTGGTCAAGAAAGATGAGGACTGAGCAATGACCATTGGATTTAGCACCTGGAGGTCACTGGTGATGTGGACAAGGGCAGCGTGAAGACTGGACCGAGAAGAACATGAGACATAAGTGCAGACGGCGGTTTCAGGTCATTTGTGCAGTAAAGGTGCTGAGAAATGCTATAGTAGCTGATGTGGGACCAAGTTCATTTAAGTTAGAGAAAGTCTAGCATGTTGGCAGATGGAGGATCCAATCAAGAGTGGAGACAGTGATGAAAGGGCAGGTCCTTGGAGTAATATCCTTC
>NW_011494610.1:993360-997412 GCF_000754665.1 Bison bison bison
AAAAAATCATGGTTCTGACACTTTTATGCATTTTGGACAAGAATGATGACAATTCTGGCCCTCGTGGAGCTCCCGGGATCAAGGAAGAGACTGGTGAACCTGTATTGGGGAGGGATGTTGCTCTCCCATCCCAGGACCGTGTAAGAACCCTTACCAGCTCCGCCAGGACGGGCAGAAAGATGATGATGGTGGCCGTGTTGCTGGCGAACTCGGTGAAGAAGGCGACCACCACGGTGATGAGCAGTACGGCCAGCACCGGGGGCACGCTCTCCAGGGGGTGCAGCTGCCCGCCGATCCATGCCGACAGCCCCGACTCCTGCAGAGGGAGGAAGCAAGAGCACCTCTTCACACCAGCCCACCGCCGCCTGCCACCCCGAGCCTGGGCCAAGTGGGAGGGGTTTAGGATTGGCTACAGCGATGACAACTACACTCTTTCACATACAGGTTGACTGAGGTTCAGAGAGGGTAGGTGAGCTGCCCAAGGTCACATATTCATTCAGCCTCTCTGCTTCCCGAGCTGCTGTCTACTCCATACTCCACAGGCCCAGGGCCCAAACCCCTGGATCCTTCAAATAATCCATATGGTTCTCCCAATAGTTCATTTGGTTTGGGTAGCCCTAATTTGAGTGGGAGAGGGGCACTGGAACATCCATGTTAAATCTTCTCATTCCTCCAATGATAGCTATCACTTCCAAAAATATTAACATATTTATACAAAATATTCATTATTAATTTTTATAATTATGTATCAGTACATATTAAATATATAATATATATGATATATATATATCATATATAATAGAAAACATACATCAGCTAGAGGTCAAATACAACACAATGAATGTGTGAGCGCTCAGTTGCTAAGTCATGTCTGACTCTTTGCAACCCCAGACTGTAGCCCACCAGGCTCCTCTGTCCATGGGATTCTCCAGGCAAGAAAACCAGAGTGGATTGCCATTTCCTTCTCCAGGGGATCTCCCCAACTCAGGGATTGAACCCATGTCTCCTGCACTGCAGGCACATTCTTTACCACCAAGCCACCAGGGAAGCCCAGCACAATGAATAAGATGACCACCAATGAAGATATTTATGATGATTATTACAATGATGGTACACAAACACTGCCATTATTATTTGTATCATTATTCATTAGATAAGAATCACCAACCTTTCGGCAAAGTAAACACTTCCTTCGCGTGTTACAGAGAAGGAATCCTAACTTGGCGAAGTTTTTGTGACTTGCTCAGTGTCCCCCAAATACTGGCTAAGATGTGTTTTGCACTCAGGGCCACGGAGTCAGTATACTAACGTTCTCCTGCAAAGCGCCCTGTCACCACGTACTCTCCAGTGGACACACCAGACTGTCACTGCACCTCTTAATGAAGGGCAGTGCCCAGAGCTGACCACAGCTCTCCAGGGCAGTAAAGACAAGGTCGATGTCCTCTCTCTGACTCCAGACTCCACCTGCCATCAGTGCCGCAGAATTATCTCCAAGCTCTCTCTCTCTGCTGACTTCCCCAGGAATTGCTCTACTTGCGGGTATTTCATAATGACACTGTCCCGCTTCTGCCCTCCAGGCTTCAAATGTATCCTTAATAACCCAGAATCCAATGCACCTTCGTTAAGACCCCAAAGCGGGAAAACGGATGTAAAATTGTGCTCGATGCTGCCCCCTGGTGGTGCCACGCGGCAATATAGCAATAAGGCTACAGGGGCGCCACCTGTAGGTCGTTTTGTTGACAAAGATAAAGCAGTTGTAGGCTTAGGAGCGGATCAAGGCCGGGGTTGGGTTAGACCCCGAACGCTTAGCCAAGTGTGTGTCTACCACAGCCCGTTTATCAGTGCAGTATCTTTTGGTACTAACACACTTCGGCTTATCAGAGAACAGGTATGCATTTCTTCTCTGTTGAATAGAAAATTTGCTGTTTATCCAAAACTAAGGTTTCATCGTGGATTCTAGAATATAGTATACTGTTTTGATACAAATAAAATAAATTATTTTATTTGTCCCTACACCATGACTTAAAAGTTACCTTCAGGGAATGAATAATAAATGCTTAAAGATAATTCCCTAGAAGAGACCTTATAAAAAGTAAGGTTCTTCTTTCACATCCGCACTGTTTGATAACCTAGAAATTATAGTGTATGGCAGAGTCCAGACCCCGGCCCCTCTTCTGGCACAGGGAACCCTGCAGGGAAAAATGGGGCCACTAGTTTTTCTCAGAGGCCACGGCTCTGGCAAAGAGACCGACGGCAGTGTGTGTAATTAAATGGAGAAGGGCTGGAGAGAGGGAATATTAATGACTTGGATGAATGAGGAGCCAAGAGCTTCCCTGTAGCCGGGCCTCTGGGTGCCAGGCTTCCAGCCAGCCTCCCCACGGCCACTCAGGGCCTTGGCTCGGTTTCCATAGCCAAAGGGCGGTCTGGCCGCTTCAAGAGAGAGGAGACCCCCCCGGCTCCTGACCAGGGGCTCTCGAGGGGACTCAAGGGGCTTCACCTGCTCTTTCCTGTTCCCTTAGGAATCAGAAGCTCTGTTTCCATGGAAACACATAGCCACAAGGTTTTCCCAGGGACTCCAGGACCAGCAACTTGCAAGGGCAGAGGCGGCATGCCCAGGAGGTGAGGAGAAAGGGCTCTGGAATCAGATTAGGCTTGTTCCCCCACCTTCATCCACTCTGCTGTGTCTTCCTTGACAAGTAACTAAACCTTTCTGTGCCTCAGGTCCTTATCTGTGAACTGAGATGCGATAGTGCTTATCCTCGGGGTTACAGACCCACCCAGCTAGTTCAGCTGGTAGAGTGTGGGACTCCTGATCCCAGCATTGTGAGTTCGAGCCCCACGTTGGGCAGCTGTTCTTCAACATTAGGGCTTCCCTTGTGGCTCAGTTGGTAAAGAATCCACCTTCAATGCAGGAGACCTGGGTTTGATTCCTGGGTTGGGAAAGATCCCCTGGAGAAGGGAAAGGCTACCCACTCCGGTATTCTGGCCTGGAGAATTCCAGGAACTGTACAGTCCATGGGGTCACAAAGATTCGGACACGACTGGACAACTTTCACTTTAGGGGTTATGGTTGGGAAAAAGGAACTAATCTCTAAAGCTCTTATAAAAATGCTTGTGTACCAGGTAAGTGCCCCAGACCTGCCATTGGCTATTAGTGGCATCAAGTCACGAGATACCAGCAGTGGTGGGACACTCAAGAAACTGCCTTGAGTAGTGGTTGTCAAACTGTTCCTTATAGCCCCCAGGGGTGCCAAGAGGTGCCTGAGGCCACTGGTGCAGCATGAGAGGGGAAGACAGAGCTGGCAGGACGGTGACCCCTCTTTCTCCTCCTTTCTCGCTTCTATGAGGTCCTTTCTTCCTGATTTCGCTGATATACAGAAGGATCAGATCTTAAAGGAGGGTGTTATGGTAGAAATGAAATGTTTCAGGTTGAAGTCTCCATAGAAAACCCTTGAAAAATCTCTTTAAAGGCCTCATAATGTCAGACTTTATTTTTCTGGGCTCCAAAATCACTATAGATGGTGACTGTAGCCATGAAATTAAGACGCTTACTCCTTGGAAGGAAAGTTATGACCAACCTAGATAGCATATTCAAAAGCAGAGACATTACTTTGCCAACAAAGGTCCATCTAGTCAAGGCTATGGTTTTTCCTGTGGTTTGGTATGGATGTGAGAGTTGGACTGTGAAGAAGGCTGAGCACCAAAGAATTGATGCTTTCGAACTGTGGTGTTGGAGAAGACTCTTGAGAGTCCCTTGGACTGCAAGGAGATCCAACCAGTCCATTCTGAAGAATCAGCCCTGGGATTTCTTTGGAAGGAATGATGCTAAAGCTGAAACTCCAGTACTTTGGCCACCTCATGTGAAGAGTTGACTCATTGGAAAAGACTCTGATGCTGGGAGGGATTGGGGGCAGGAGGAGAAGGGGATGACAGAGGATGAGATGGCTGGATGGCATCACTGACTCGATGGACGTGAGTCTGAGTGAACTCTGGGAGTTGGTGAGGGACAGGGAGGCCTGGCGTGCTGCGATTCATGGGGTCGCAAAGAGTCG
>NW_011494610.1:997512-997986 GCF_000754665.1 Bison bison bison
GGAACAAACCTGTGTCTTCTGCATCTCCTACATTGGTAGGCAGAGTCTTTACCACTGTGCCACCTGGCAGGAATGAAGTAGTACAGTTATCCATATTTTATGGTTGATGAAACCGAGGCACAAAGAGGTTGTAATATGCTCAAATAAGTGAAATGAGTTCGGAATTTTGCGCTCAGAATCTGGCTCTTACTTCATAATGCTACCTCTCCAATAAAATGATAAGAACAGTAAGAACAGCAATAATAACAACTCTCCAGCAGAAAATGAGGGATTCAGGAGAATACACATGCTTCTACTTGCCTATAGGGTCTAACTCAGCAGTGGCCACAGGACTGGAAAAGGTCAGTTTTCATTCCAATCCCAAAGAAAGGCAATGCCAAAGAATGCTCAAACTACCACACAATTGCACTCATCTCACATGCTAGTAAAGTGATGCTTAAAATTTTCCAAGCCAGGCTTCAGCAATATGTGAAC
>NW_011494610.1:998086-999734 GCF_000754665.1 Bison bison bison
TGACTCGATGGACGTGAGTCTGAGTGAACTCTGGGAGTTGGTGAGGGACAGGGAGGCCTGGCGTGCTGCGATTCATGGGGTCGCAAAGAGTCGGACACGACTGAGCGACTGATCTGATCTGATCTGATCTGAAAGACAGTAGGCTCAGCCGTGTGTGCACAACTCGACGTAAGAATTCTTAGGTAGGGACTTCCCTGCTGGTCCTGCGGTTAAGATGCAACTAAAGACCCTTTATGCCACAACCAAAATCCAGTGCGGCCAAATTAAATAAATAAGTAAAGTAATAAATATTTTACAGAAGACTGATACTAAAAAAATAGAATTCTTAAGTGGAGAGAGCCAGTGAACTTGATTAGAGGAAAAGAAGAAAAGACTGCATGCACATGCATGAGCATTCAAACCATTGTACTGCTTACAAGCTGTGTGGCACTGGGCAAGGAAATGGACATCTCTGCTCCTTGCTTTCTTCAAAGTACAGGTAAAAACAATTCCTGTATATAATAAGTACCAAACAGGGCTTACTATTACTTATTTAATTTAACAAACACTTAATACAGTGCTGATTCTATGCTGAGAAGTCGCCTCAGTACTTTGCTAACATTAACTTATTAATCCTCAGGACAATTCCATGAAGGAGTGGTGATGTGGGTGCATGTGCCCCCAATTGTTTGTGACCCCATGGACTGTAGCCTGCCAGCCTCTTCTGTCCATGGGATTCTCTAGGCAAGAATACTGGAGTGGGTTGCCATGCCCTTCTCCAGGAACAAACCTGTGTCTTCTGCATCTCCTACATTGGTAGGCAGAGTCTTTACCACTGTGCCACCTGGCAGGAATGAAGTAGTACAGTTATCCATATTTTATGGTTGATGAAACCGAGGCACAAAGAGGTTGTAATATGCTCAAATAAGTGAAATGAGTTCGGAATTTTGCGCTCAGAATCTGGCTCTTACTTCATAATGCTACCTCTCCAATAAAATGATAAGAACAGTAAGAACAGCAATAATAACAACTCTCCAGCAGAAAATGAGGGATTCAGGAGAATACACATGCTTCTACTTGCCTATAGGGTCTAACTCAGCAGTGGCCACAGGACTGGAAAAGGTCAGTTTTCATTCCAATCCCAAAGAAAGGCAATGCCAAAGAATGCTCAAACTACCACACAATTGCACTCATCTCACATGCTAGTAAAGTGATGCTTAAAATTTTCCAAGCCAGGCTTCAGCAATATGTGAACTGTGAACTTCCAGATGTTCAAGCTGGTTTTAGAAAAGGCAGAGGAACCAGAAATCAAATTGCCAACATCCGCTGGATCATGGAAAAAGCAAGAGAATTCCAGAAAAACATCTATTTCTGCTTTATTGACTATGCCAAAGCCTTTGACTGTGGATCACAATAAACTGTGGAAAATTCTGAAAGAGATGGGGATACAAGACCACCTGACCTGCCTCTTGAGAAACCTGTATGCAGGTCAGGAAGCAACAGTTAGAACTGGACATGGAACAACAGACTGGTTCCAAATAGGAAAAGGAGTACGTCAAGGCTGTATATTGTCACCCTGCTTATTTAATTTATATGCAGAGTACATCATGAGAAACGCTGGGCTGGAGGAAGCACAAGCTGGAATCAAGATTGCCGGGAGAAATATCAA
>NW_011494610.1:999834-1000042 GCF_000754665.1 Bison bison bison
TTGTCACCCTGCTTATTTAATTTATATGCAGAGTACATCATGAGAAACGCTGGGCTGGAGGAAGCACAAGCTGGAATCAAGATTGCCGGGAGAAATATCAATAACCTCAGATATGCAGATGACACCACCCTTATGGTAGGAAGTGAAGAAGAACTAAAGAGCCTCTTGATGAAAGTGAAAGAGGAGAGTGAAAAAATTGGCTTAAAGC
>NW_011494610.1:1000282-1004184 GCF_000754665.1 Bison bison bison
CTACAGGAACTGTGGTGTTGGAGAAGACTCTTGAGAGTCCCTTGGACTATAAGGTGATCCAACTAGTCCATCCTAAAGGAGATCAGTCCTGTGTGTTCATTGGAAGGACTGATGTTGAAGCTGAAACTCCAATACTTTGGCCACCTGATGAGAAGAGCTGACTCATTTGAAAAGACCCTGATGCTGGGAAAGACTGAGGGCAGGAGGAGAAGGGGACGACAGAGTGAGATGGTTGGATGGCATCACCGACACAATGGACATGGGTTTGGGTGGACTCCGGGAGTTGGTGATGGACAGGAAGGCCTGGTATGTTGCGGTTCATGGGGTCGCAAAAAGTTGGACACGACTGAGCGACTGAACTGAACTGATAGGGTCCGTTCCACCCTGATTTAATATCAACTTGTATCACCTGAATATATGTGTAGATTGTTGTGGATAGAGATTAAATGAGATATGCATGAAGGTGCCAGTATTAGACCAATTTTTAATTCATGAGACAATAAAACTATAACAACAATAAAAGTGGCGAGCCCTCTGCATTAGCCGCCATCCATCATGTCATCAGTCCTCAGAACATCCCATTTACAGGTCATGTCCAACAAATACTTACTGAGAGAGCATGTTAAGTACCAGGACTTTTCTAGATGCCTAGAAGAGCAATGAAGAAGACAGATATGGTCCTTGCCCTCATGGAGCTTACATTCTAGTAAGAGAGACACCAATAAACAAATGAACAGGGTTTCCTGCGGGGGGTGGGGGCGGGTTGTTGTTTGCTGTTTAGTTGCTAAGTCGTGTCCGACTCTTTTGTGACCCCCGTAAACTGTAGTTTGCCAGGCTCCACTGTCAGTGGGATTTCCCAGGCGAGAATCCTGGAGTAGGTTGCCATTTCCTTCTCCAGGGTGGGGGGTGGTCTTCCCAACCCAGGGATTGAACCTGCACCTCCTGCATTGGCAGCCAGATCGTTTACCACTGAGCCACCAGGGAAGTCCACAACCTGAGGAGTAGATATGGCTACAGGAAGTAATCAGGGTGATAAGAGAGAGAGATGGGGGCTGTGTGTGGAGGGGAGGCTACCTTAGATATGGTGCCAGAGAGGGTTTCTCTGAGGATGTGACCTTGAAGCCGAGACCTGAGGGTAAGGACTCAGAGATCTCAGGGAGGAGCATTCGGCAGAGAGGAAGCAGGTGCAAAGGTCCTGGGGTGCAAATGAGTTTAGTGTGGCTGAGGAGCAGGCCAGTGGGGCTGGAGAGGAGCCCTGAGGGGACAGAGATAAGAGCTGATGTCGGGGTGATGGGTGGGGGCTGTTCTCTGGAGGTCCAGGCAAACCTTCAGACTAGAGTCTAACTACATGGGGGAGGCATGGACAGCTTTGCAGCAGGAGGAGACTGGTGAGAGCATCAGGCAGGTTTAAGCAAGTTACTCCAGCTCAGCGCAAGCACTGGGGTCTACTTCAAGCCCCTCAGAACCAGCAGGTGGGCATCTACACATCCAGGCTCCCTGTGGGCCCAGCCCGAGGGCCTCCAAGCCCCGGGAGGCCTGGCAGCAACCTGGCGAGGGCATTAGGCCGGGGCTGGGAAATAGGACGTGCCATGAGCACTCTGGTCCCTCCTGGGACAGGCCGCCTGGGGAGGGGATGGTGTGAGCAGGGGTTGGGGGAGGGGGCCACTGTCACACAAAGTCTTTATTGCACAGAAACCCCGGCCGGCTGCCCAAGGCTGGGCCGGGAGCCAGACTGGCCTCCTCAGCATGCTCAGCGGTCCTGCAGCCCAGCCCCCACTGCGAGCCGGGCTTTGTCCACCACTCTGACCGCATAGAAGCCTCTGGGGTGTAGGTCAGGCTCAGGGTGAGGCAAGGGCCTCTCATTAAATGGCACCATTTCCACCAAGTTGCTCAGGGCAAGAACCTCCACTTTTCCAACCCACTTAGTAACTGTAACAACTCTATGCGATGGGCACCATTACTGTGCCCATTTTACAGATTAGGAAATGGAGGCACACAGCTCAGAGGTGTAGGACTGACTCCAACCCAGATGGTCTGGGTCCACCGCCCATGCTTTCCACCTTTGCCCTGCATAGCCTCCTAATTTACCTGGCTAACATGCCACTTCCTACTGGAAGCCTTCCCTGATATGTCCCAAGCAAGAGGCAGTAGTGAGAGGAGTCCGACAAGTTCAAATCCCAGCTCTGCCCGCTGTGTTCCCTCATGCTCTGGAGCCCGTGTGCCACATTTAGAGAATTGGTGTGCTGCCACGGAAGATTCTGTGTGACACAGCTAAGACCGGTGGCTCAGATGGTAAAGCGTCTGCCTGCAACGCGGGAGACCTAAGTTTGATCCCTGGGTTGGGAATATCCCCTGGAGAAGGAAATAGCAACCCACTCCAGTACGCTCGCCTGGAAAATCCAATGGACAGAGGTGCCTGGTAGGCTACAGTCCACGTGGTCGCAAAGAGTCGGACACTACTCAATGGCTTAAAAAAGACCCAACACAGCCAAATAAAAATAAATAAATAATATTTTTAAAATCCTGAATTTTAAAAAGTAAGCAATCTGAGAAGTAATTTCAGCTTCTTTTACCTTAATTTCCGATTGACCCTTAACCAGCTGTGGTTTTGAAATCTGGGGGTAGGGTGGGGCCCAGCTTCATGAGCTATGGGTTCAAATACCACTCTGCCGGCTTTTGGCTGCACAAACATTGGCAACTTATTCAGCCTTGAGTTGCCTCTGTTTCATCTTTGAAAGGAAGATGACCACACATCTACTTCAGCGGTGCCTTTGAAGATTAGCAGAGTCAATTTTTGCATAGCGCTTCCTGTGGTGCCTGGCACTTGGGAAGTTCTCAAGAATGAGTGTTAGGAGGCTGGACTCTGAAATCAGATGGACTGGAGTTCAAACCTCACCGCCTAAGCAGAGGGCAACTGCATGACATTAAGAGAGCTGCTTAATTTTTCCAGGCCTCAGTTTTCCTACCTGTAAAATGGGGATAAAAATATTCTCTAGCCCTGAGGGTCAGTGTGGAGATTTCATGAGCTAATAGGTTACTACATGTTGGACATTGAGGCTGCACTTCCACTGAGCAGGTCTGGCTGTGCTGAGAACATGTGCCTCCCCAAATTCTTCTCTGTCAGTGCCTCGCTCACCTCAGTCTAGTCCTGGCTCTGCCTCTGTGCTCACAGAGCCCTTTCAGTTCAGTTCAGTTCAGTTCAGTCGCTCATTCGTGTCTGACTCTTTGCAACCCCATGAACCGCACACCAGGCACACCAGGCCTCCCTGTCCATCACCAACTCCTGCAGTTTACCCAAACTCATGTCCATCGAGTCGGTGATGCCATCCAGCCATCTCATCCTCTGTCGTCCCCTTCTCCTCCTGCCCCCAATCCCTCCCAGCATCAGGGTCTTTTCCAATGAGTCAACTCTTCGCATGAGGGGGCCAAAGTATTGGAGTTTCACACAGCCCTTTAGAACCACATTAATAGTAACACCAAGTAGTTAATATTCATAATATCTGGGCCCTAGAGCCAAACTACCTGGCCTCTAATCCTGAGGACATAGCTGTGTGGCCTTAGGCAAATTACTTTACCTCTCTGTGCCTCAGTTTGCAAATCTACAGAATGGGGATAATGGGGGCATCTACCTCATAGGCTTGCTGGGAGGTTTAAACACACTAACATGCGTACAGCACGTTGAACAGTGCCTGTGGAGGGTCAGCCTGCTAGGGTGAGTCCTCTGTTCACACAGGCCCCTCGGGTCATGATATTAGTGTTAGCAGTTCTGGCACAACACTCACTGCCAGCTCCTCGAGGTCCCACACTGTACCATTTTCCTCTCTCTCTGGGCAGCACCAGGCACGGCACGGAGCTGTGATCACCCCCACATGGGAGATGGGGTGGCTGTGTGGCTGGGGGGG
>NW_011494610.1:1004284-1008265 GCF_000754665.1 Bison bison bison
CGCTTGCAGCTGCCCCAGGATGGGCGCTCACCTCCCCGAGCTGCCTGCTGCCTGCCCCTCTTACCTCACAGCCTTTGGCCATGGCAAAGCCCCCTCCCAGGAGAAGGATGATGTTCCAGGGCACTGTGTCCTGAGCCCTCTTCCATGTCAGCAAGGGCACTGTCTCTGTGTTGGGAGCTGGGCGGAGAGAAGACACTCAGCTTGGGAGGGCATACCCAGCTCCTCCCACTACCCCCTACCCCGGGCAGGGAAGGGACCCGACACATTCTCAGGACCCTCAACCGGAGGAGGGAACATCAGCCCCTGGAGCCCCATCTCCGTGGGGACACACAGGGGTCTCCCGGAAGCCACAATCTGGCTTCAGCATCCCATTTAGGAGTTTCAGGGAAAAAAGACACAAACATCATGACGGAGCATTTGCTGTACTCAGAATCTTCTGAAATTGCACAATTCACATGCAGAGCATCCTTTCAGTTCCTAAAAGCCCTTCTGGGTAAGTGTTACTTTCACCCTCGTTTACACGAGAAAAGGTCCTCTTTTGTAACTGAACGTGTTCAGAAGAAAAGAGGAAGCAAATTCAGGAGAGTAGAAACCGAGGGAATGTCTGGTCCGTGGAATCATGAGGCAAATTGTATTTCTTCAAAAGCAGGGATGTCTGCAGTGGATAGAACAAGGGGCTGGCTAACGTCTGCTGTAAAGGGCTGGAGAGGCACTAATTCAGGCTCTGCAGGTCTCTGTTGTGGTCAGGCTGCCATGGAAGCATGGAAGCAGCCACAGAGATGGCAGACACACGTGGACGGGGCAGCGTTTCCACGAAATTCTATTTTCAAAGCGGGGGGCAGTCGGATTTGGCTCACGGGTGATAGTTTGTCATCCCTGCACTGAGAGCATCCTCCTGGACCTTGGTTTGCTGCGGGTCCCTGGAACATGACCTTGCCTCTCAGAGCCCCCATATCCTCAGCTGACCCCTGACATGATAATGGAAGCTGGTAGGTCCTTGTGGGCACTGATGAGGCAGTGATGGAGCTGTGGACGGAGGGACATTTTGGTTCAGTTCACAGCTGCCTGGCACCTGGAAGTCACTCCATAAACACTTGTCAGATGATATATACAACACACGGAGCCCAGTGCCTGGCACCGAGTAAGCTCCCTGGAACCGGGCCTTCTCACTGCAGGCTGCCAGCAGCCTCCCTGGAGGAGGATGGGTCTGACCCATTCAAGGTTCCCCCGCTGCCAGGACAGTCCCTGGTTAAACACTCTTTGATATTTTTGTTTCCCCTTTTTGGTGTTTTTCAAAATTTTATAGCATGGTTATCTAAAACAAAAGTTTCTAACTGGATAATAAAGACAATCCAAAGCCCCTTACTTAATACTTAACAAAGCCCCTCTACTAAACAGTCCCTGGGGTCATAAAGAGTCGGACATGACTGAAGCAACTTAGTACGCACAAGATGCACGCAGCCCATGGGTGTATACATGTGGTTCTGATGTCACACACTGCCATCGGATTCGTGGGCCAAACCCAAGTGTGAGGAAGACATCAGGTAGCCCAGCCCTTGGCCTTTAGGTGATAAAATAGTATTTCACTAAAGAGGCACCCAAGGTCTGAAAAAGTGACCCACCGGTGAAGTCAGTTAATGTCAGCTGTTACTGCTTTTATTATCTTCCCACGCTTGGCACTATTTCTTATAAATGCAGCCTCTGACTGAATTTCTCACTTCTGGCTCTACATTATACTCTGCCATCTAGAGCAGGAGCTGAAGGCATAGACTTTGAGGTTGAACTAGAATTCAGTCCTGGTTCTGCCATTCAGCTGTGTGACTTGAGCCAAGCGCCCCTACCTCTCTGAGCTTCAAAGTTCTCATCTGCCAAAGGGAGCAATGGCACCCCTCTGAAGACCAATTCCGACAGTGACCTGTGGGCTTTGAGGCTGCACACCTGCAGCGGTGTGTGCAACGGGCTCAGCACGGGGTGTGGCCCGGAGCGAGTCCTTGGTCATTTCATTAGCAAGTGTATACTGGGGACCTACCCTAGGCCCTGAGGATATGGAAGTGGCCAAAACAGGAAAAAAAAAAACCAACCTCCTGTTGGAAAGCTTACATCCCAGTAAGTAAGGCAGGTGATAAATCAATAAATGTATCATGTTGGGAAATTTTATGTGCTATGGAAAAAAAAAAGAAAATATAGGAAAGAGACTGAGAGTGCAAAGGAGGAGCGCTTTTCTAGATGGTGTAGTCAGAGAAGGCTTCTCTGGAGAGGTGACCTCAGGACAGAGGCTGAAGAGAATGATGGAGTGAGCCATTCGGATGTCTGGGGGAAGAGCTTGTTGGGCAGAGAGGAAGTGGAAGCGATCATCATCACCCACATCACGGGCATCCTCTTTCTCCACGTCAACAGCGTCATCCACAGCAGCCTTCTCCTCGCCTTCCTCCCCCTCTTCATCATCACCCATGTCGCCATCACCAGCCACAAGCACAGCGCACAGCACCCAGGAGGCAGAGCCTCAGTGCTTGGGCAGCGATCATAAAGGCCACAAGCACAGCTCACAGCACCCAGGAGGCAGAGCCTCAGTGCTTGGGCAGCGATCATAAAGGGAGCTGCAAGTACCACTCAGACCCACAGGGGAGTGGGAGACAGTGGGTAAGATGAGGAAAGTCAAGTTTGGCTCGGATGTCTGGGGTCTACCTCCCGTCTCTTTTTAACTGGCGGTGTGACCTTGATCAGGTCACTTTCTCTCCATGAGCACTGACGGACCACTCTCTAAGGCTGCGTGGAAGACATGGGTGTTGAGTACTGGAGTCAATGCTTTAGGAGAGTAGCAGAAAGTGTGTGGGACTTGATGCTTCGAGGGACAGGAACCAGGGTCAGGAAGTAGGAGGAGCAGTGGGAGTAGGTACTGTGCAGAAGTGGGTGTTCTGAGGGGGACCACTCTACCAGGGAACAGAAACTAGAATTAGGAAGGAACGCTAATGAAGAGGAAGTTACAGATGCCAAAGCTCAGAAACAGGAGAAACTCTGAAAAAAAAAAAAAGTTTAAAAAAGTGTTAGACAATCAGTCGTGTCCAACTCTTTGGGACCCCATGGACTGTAGCCCGCCAGGCTCCTCTGTCCATGGAATTCTCCAGGCAAGAATACTGGAGTGGGTTGCCATCCCCTTTTCCAGGGGATCTTCCTAACCCAGGGATCGAACCTGGGTCTCCTGAACTGTAGGCGGATTCTTTACCATCTGAGCTACCAAGAAAGTCTGAACAGATCAACAAATGATAAAGGGAGTGGATGGTGAGGAAAGCCAGTTGGAAGCAAGACAGAGAAGCAGGGAGGAAGAGAACAACTGAATCCCGTTCAGTGGCAGAGCCTCAAAGCCCACAGTCTAAGCCACCTGACCCCAGGCTTGGGGTCCACACACGCAAACCTTCACTCCTCCTGGAAACGGGAGCTGCCGCTGGAATACGCTTTTCTTCCCCCAGCAATAGAAGACGGTTAGATCACAACCCCTATGTCCTGACCTCTGACCCAGAGCTCATCCCACAGCCTCAGAGGGTGACGGGCCAGCCATGGCCTCTGTCACCGGCAGCAGATGTTGGCACCTTCTTCTGCAGACACCAGCTGAAATCCCAGTGGGGTCATAATCTGGAGATCTGAAGGCCAGCCCACAGACACTTTGGTTTGGGTGCTCAGTGATTTCCTGAGGCTGAAATTGAACACCTGGGTCTAGGTTTGCCGCAGTCCCCCTGCTTCCTATCCGTTTAGAACCCAGCAGGAGATTTCCATCTCTGGCTCCTTAGGCTCTTGCTTTGGGCCCAGAGTTTTTCTGGGCAGAGCTGAGGCTATTGTAGAGGCACTCACACAACTAAAGAAAATAAATGTCCACGAATTTCTTCTTCAAGAAATAAAGATTTTATTTGTGGACACTGAAATTTGAATTTCATGTCATGTTCACGAGTCAGAAATATATATATATATATATATATTTATTCTTTT
>NW_011494610.1:1008365-1016885 GCF_000754665.1 Bison bison bison
TTTATTCTTTTCAACCATTTAAAAAATGTGAAAGCCATTATTCTGAGTTCAGGGACTGTACAGAAATAGCCAGCCAGCTGGGTTTGACCCAGAGACTCTAATTGCTAACCTTTGCCCTGGACTGTCACTTCTGGCAGCTCTGTACCCAGACGTGGTAAAAGCTCAGACAGGGAGAGGGAAGCAGCAGGATGGTGTGGTTTGTACAATGGGGCTGTCAGTCTCAGGAGGGCCCCGCCTTCAGGCCACTGATCACCAGGCTCCAGACCACCGATGCCCCGGCCTTGCCCGCCTTACCTTTAAAGTCAAACCACCACTTGAGGGACGGCTTTTGTGACGGGAAGAAGAACAAGATGGTGACAACCGACACGCCGGTGACAGCATCAGAAATGAACCTACAAGGACAAGGCCCCAAAGCATGAGACCCCGGCATGTCAGCAGGCCAAGGTTTGGCAGCTTTGCAAATGAGGATTTGTGGAAGGGAATTAGGCCCTCTGGGAAGGGGACGTTGTTGGAGGCCAACGATTGTGTTCTGCACTGTGCTTGGCAGGGACGCGAACCGCCCGTGGATGCGAAAGCTCTTTATCCACAGCTCCCTGGGGCGTTTAGACTTTGCTGGAGCCAAACAATGTTTATCCTCCCACTTCAAGGACCCTAGGAAGAGGGATTTGACCAAGGAGAAATCTGAGAGCCGCAGAAGGCTGGAGTCTGTGGAACCCCTACGCATCACTATACCCGGGGCTCCTGTGAAGCCCTGAGTGTATTTGTTCAGCTCCTGTTTGCACTCCTCCTGGGGTGGGCAGCTTAGCACACAAAGATGCAACCCAGAGATGCAGCTCACACCAGCAGAGCCCAGATGGAGCCCACCTCACAGCCCCTTGAGACCTCCCTGCCACCTTCCAAGAATCCACAACGTGTCCTGTGGGGATATCAAGCCCACCAAAGTCTCAGAGACAGTCCTCAGGGGCAGGTATCTTCCCTTTCAGATAAGGAATCTGAGTCTCAGAGAACAGCAGCAACTTGCTCAGGACCAGACCATGGTCTGTAGAAGAGATGATTTTGAACTCAGCTATTTCTGGCTCTGAGTTCAATAAAGCACAGAGCCAAATGCCAACAAAGACGCTTTCAGCCCACACATTTGGGAAGAAGAGTATTCAAATGGCCAAGAAACTGGGAAAGATGGTCAGTATCAATGTAATAGAGAAACACAGATGAAAACACGCGCTAATAGACAAGTAAACCGTGAAAAGGGTGACAATATCTAATGGGGATGTTGAGAAACACAGGCTGTTGGTGGGAAAATAAACTTTCTGAAGGGGGAGCTGGCAGTACGTTTCAAAACTTTACGTGTGAATACCCCTTGATCCAGTTGTTGTACGTCTAGGAATTTATCTTCAGGGAATAACTAGGCTCTTGTACACAGATTATGTACTCGGATGTTCATTACTGATAAGAACAAAAAAAAGAATGGGGGATTTTTAGTAGGGACATGTTTAAATAAATTGTGTATTATCATATGTATAATGAAGTACCCCTTGCTTATTTAAAAAAAAGATAAAAAATAACATCAACTGTTATGTTTGATATGGAAATACAACTGAGATACCTTGTAAACTAAAAAAAAAAAGCAAGTTTTTGGGACTTCCCTGGTGGTCCAGTGGTTAAGAATCACCTGCAGGCGACACGTGTTCCATCCCAGTCCAGGAATATCCCACATGCCGCGGGGCAACTGAGCGTCCAATAGGTGCTCAATAAAAGTTGATTGATTGACTGAATAATAGAATGAATGAATGAACCACATGCTCAGGGTTGCACACTTTGTAGTGGGGGGACTGGCATTCGAACCCAGTTTTGTCTGATTCCAAAGGCAGAGCTCTTACCACACGAGAACCCAGATATTTTATCACCCAAACCTAAGCTCTTTTGAGAGCAAAAGAAGGAACTGGTAACAACCACACAGGACGAGAGGCGGAAACCTAGCCCAGCTCTCCCCAGCGGCACTGCCTCCTTAGCTCCGGGCGGCCCAGCCCCTAGGCTCCCCTGTTGGACTCCATCCCACAGGTCCCCAGAGTCTCACCCAGGGGTGAAGAGGCTGGCCCAGCCAGGGATGAACTTCGGGTCCCGGGAGAAGAGGAGGATGGCAAACACGCAGAAAAGGATGAACACGGCCTGTTCGGCAAACCTGCGACACAGAGATGAGAACACCAAGGTGACCCTGGGCTTTGGCCTGACAGCAGCAAGGGAAGGCCTGGGGCAGGGGCCCACTGGGTGTGGTGGGTGTGAGTGGGCCCAGGCCCTGCCTCTGAGAGCCAGAAGTAGTAGTTCGGTGCTTCGGCGGTCCCGAGAGTGAGGGCGGGGAGTGCCAGGTGTCACCGGTTCCTTTCCTGGGGCTTCCATGTTCCCCCAGCATCCTTCCTGAGCATCAGGCCTGCCTCCCTGCAAACACTTCGTATCATTCCCAGGGTCCTAGGGACAATCCAGAGGGAGAAAGAAAGCGAGACACAGACAGAGTCAGAAAAACAGAGAGAAAAGCAACTGACGGGAACAGAGAGGTAGGCGAAAGAGAGGAACAGTCAGATATCCAGAATGGGGCAGCTACGCAGAGCGACAAACATGGAGAGAGGGGCAGACAGAGGCAAAAGAGAAACCCCCCACATGTTGGGGTAAATATCTACCCAATGTGCCCATTTCACAGATCAGGAAGCTGGGCCCAGAGAGGGTTAATGCTTTGCCCAAGGCCACACGGGAAGTTAGTAGCAGAGTCAGACCTTGTGTGTGGGCCTGCTGACTCCTGGTTATTTTCACTTTAACATGCACCGAACGAGGTCCTGGGAGCCACTGAGGCAGGGCCAGGTATCCCATGAACAAGGAGGGAAAGTGGGCAATAGGCAGGAAGGTGACACGTCCCCACTCCAAGTGCAGCCTGAGGGGTTTGCTGGTCCTCAGGGTATCGACCCCAGTGCCAGGGCAAGAGGCTGACTGTGTTAGTCATCTCCCTACCTTCCGTCTCCAGGCTCCCAGGCTTTTGGTCCTGAAATTCCCTCTGGACTCAGTCCCCGAGAGGTAGCTCTCCTGAAAGTCTAGTGCCCAGTTCTCTTCCCACCCCAAGCAAGGATCCCTGCACCACGTACTTGATGGGCCCCAGGCTCTGGAATTCCTCCCGAATCGTGTCTCGAGCCCTCTTTTCTGCATCAGTTCTGAGCTCAGATTTCTTCTTCCTCCAGCCCCTGAAACAGAAAACGGGGAAGTTAGGAGTGGCCATTGCAGCCTAAAACACTTCAGCGACCCCCCTCCATCTAGTCAGGCCCCTTTGCCTCTGTTTTGGAGACTCTGTGACAGCCTGCTGGGTGGTCACCCTGCCTCCTTCTTCCCTTTCTAAAATCTGTTCTGCCCACCTATAGCCTGGATGGTCTTTAAAAAATGTGAATCTGATCATTTGGTTCCCAGGCTTAAAATCTTTTTTGGGGTCAAACAGACTCAGGAATAAACCATACACACCAAGGAAATCAAATACAAAGTCCAAAATAGACCCCACCATAAATGGGGATTTAGTCTATGATAAAGTGGATGCCCCAGCTTGTTGTAGGAAAGATGACATATTCAGTCAACGATGTGAGACATACAGATCAATGGAACCTAATAGAGTATCCAGAAATAAACCCACACTTCTATGGTCAATTGATTTCTGATAAAGGTAGCAACACCATTCAACGGGGAAAGAACAGTCTTTCATCAAACAGTGTTAAGACGACTGGATGCATGTGTGCTTGCTCAGTCACTCAGTCATGTCTGACTCTTTTGAGACCCCATGGACTGTAGCCCATCAGGCTCCTCTATCCAGGGGATTCACCAGGCAAGAATACTGGAGTGGGTTGCCATTTCCTCCGCCAGGGGATCTTCCTGACCCAGGGATCAAACCTTCATCTCCTGCCTTGGCAGGCAGATTCTTTACCACTGAGCCACCTGGGAAGCCCCAAGACAACTGGACAGCCACATGCAAAAGGATGAACGTGGAACCCCCTACCTCTTGGTACATACAAAACTTAACTCAAAATGGTTCAAAGACCTAAACATAAGAAGAGCTAGACCTATACAGTTTTTAGAAGAAAACTTAGAGATAAATTCTCATGGCCTCAGATTAGGCACATATTTCTTAGCTATGACACAAAAAGCACAAGAAAACAAAAATAAATTGACTTCATTAAAATTAAAAACGTTTGTGTGTCAGGAAAATGTATCGAGATAACTTGATGGTTATCTGAAATGAAAAAAAAGCTGATTCCAAACCTGTACCCTGCAGTGTAAGTTGCATCCTTACACTGCACCCTAAAAGGCAAGCTCCAACTAGATGAAAGGATTTAAATGTAAAAAATACAAAAATACTAGAATAAAACATGAGACTGTTCTTTCATAACTCCTATAAAGGGAAGACCTGTCTAACTACAATTGAAAATTCAGAAGCCACATGAGAAAAAATTGATGATTTCATCTCATAAAATGTTTCTAAAAATTTCTGCACAGAAGAAATCATGACATGCAAAGTGAAAAATCAGGAAAAAATAGTTGCAACTCATATTCAAAATAAACACTAATCTTTCAATATAGAGAGAATGCTGCTGCTGCTGCTGCTGCAGCTGCTAAGTTGCTTCAGTCGTGTCCGACTCTGTGCGACCCCATAGCTGGCAGCCCACCAGGCTCCCCTGTTCCTGGGATTTTCCAGGCAAGAACACTGGAGTGGGTTGCCATTTCCTTCTCCAATGCATGAAAGTGAAAAGTGAAAGTGAAGTCACTCAGTCATCAATAAAACCAAGACCAGCAACATAAACACACAGTTTAACAATTCACAGGAGAGGAAATACCAGGGTGCCCCATGAATATCTGAAAAGATTTCATTTTACCCCTTAGTATGAAAGGTTCTTCAAAATTACTCCTAAAGTAAATGCAAATTATTTTTATCTTATCAGATTGGCAAAAATCCACCTTGCTGCATGGAAACAGATGCTCTCATATATTGTATTTATTTATTTTTTTGGCTGCACCATAGAGCATGCAGGATCATAGTTCCCTGATCTGGTATCAAACCCAGGCCTTCTGTATTGGGAGCACAGAGTCTTAACCACTGAACCACCAGAGAAGTCCCTTATATATTGTGAGTGGGGGAACGTGTGTGCTTAGTCGCTCAGTCGTATCTGACTCTTTGCAACCCCATGGACTGCAGCCCACCAGGCTCCTCTGTCCATGGGGATTTCCCAGACGAGAATACTGGAGTGGGTTACCTCCAGTTGGTTGGTTCCTCCTCCAGGCAATCTTCCCAACCCAGGGATCAAACCCGTGTCTCCTACTTGGCAGGCAGATTCTTTTCCACTGAAAGTGAAAGTTGCTCAATCATGTCCGACTCTTGAGACCCCACGCACTATACAGTACATGGAATTCTGCAGGCCAGAATACTGGAATGGGTAGCCTTTTCCTTCTCCAGGGTATCTTCCCAACCCTGAGATCAAACCCATGTCTCCCATATTGCGGGCAGATTCTTTACTAGCTGAGCCACAAGGGAAGCCCAGGAATACTGGAGCGGGTAGCCTATCCCTTCTCCAGCTGATCTTCCTGACCCAGGAATCGAACTGGGGTTTCCTGCATTGCAAGTGGATTCTTTACCAACTGAGTTATCAGGGAAGCTGTATTCCACTGAATCACTCAGGAAACCCAGACTTCGTTTTTATCCCCTATCTACAAGTGAAAATTGTAGAAATTAAAGAGGTAAAGCCTCAGGGAGGGGACAGAGTTGCTAAAAGTCACGCAGAACCATTATGTGAAATCTGGTTTATCTGAGTCCAATGTCTGGGCTTGCTTCTCTGGACTAATCCGGACTTTGAACCCCAAGTTTCTGCTCTGACAGGTCAAGAAACACCACAGTCAGAGCTTTTCTATTCTCAAGGGGTTTTCACATCTCTTTCATCTAGAATAGCTCTTACTGGTCCCATTTTACAGATGAGAAAAATTAAGGCCCAGAGGGGTGAGGAAACTGAGTCAGAGAATGACTTTATGACATGCCTGCTACTCCAGCCCTGAGCTGCAGCTCCTATGTTAGTATTTTCCCAAACCCACACATTCATAAAGGAAATCAGTCCTGAACATTCATTGGAAGGATTGATGCTGAAGTTGAAATTCCAATACTTTGGCCACCTGATGCGAAGAACTGACTCCTTGGGAAAGACCGTGATGCTGGGAAAGATTGAAGGCAGGAGGAGAAGGGGATGACAGAGGATGAGATAGTTGGATGGCATCACCGACTCAATGAACATGAGTTTGAGTAAACTCCAGGAGTTGGTGATGGACAGGGAGGCCTGGCGGGCTGCAGTCCTTGGGGTCACAAAGAGTCGGACACGACTGAGCAACTGAACTGAAGTGAACTGACACATTCATGACTCCCTTTACAAATGTTCCTATGTCCATGTGCCACGGGCTCCAACTAGATTTAGCATTTTAACTAAAAGCAGATCTTTAAATAGAAAGCTTTCTATCACTCCCATAAATAGCAAACAAGAGTCACTTGTCATACATAGAAAGTACCCATAAAAATAAAGATGTGAAAGCAAAGCAACATTATTACGTCTGGCTGGATACCACTGCTGGCTTGTCTCTGGGCCTGAGGCTTGCTCTTCCTTTTTTAAAAGGATGATTTGCAAATGTTAGAGAGGTGTTAAAGTTTTTCCCCACCTTACTGAGACTTTCTCCCCAGCATAAGCAGCGTTGATAAAGGAATATTTTTCTCACTATCGGAGTCAGTGTTGTTTGATACCTTGTCCTCAGGCTGCCCCAAATTGCCTCCTGTACTGAGGCCCCATGAAATAAGAAACACTGCACGTCATTTCCTGTGGGGCGAGTGTGGACCTGACTTAGGGAACAATACAATTAGTGATTATTGATGGTGGGTGGCATTCACCCAGGGCCTGGGCTCAGCAGGCAAGAACCCACACCACCTGTAATCCCCACTCCCTGGGAGGCCAGGATGACTGAGGGTGCTACATCCGACTGAAGCTGGAAGGACTTAGGAGGGTCACTCGCTAGGGAGCGGGAAGCTGGGACTCCATCCCGGTTCCATCTACCGCAAAGCTCAAGTTAAGTGCCCGGGTACCTCAGGGTTATCCCTCCATAGAGGAAGGAGATCCAGAGCCAGCCCACCAACAGGAACAGCAGCATGAGAGGAAAGGCGAAGATGAACCAGGAGCCGAAGTTCACCACGTCGCACTGCGGGAAGAAACTGGAGAAAAGAGGGAGGTGAGAGCCCGCCAGCGTCAGCCAGACGGATGGGTGCACACATCCCTACAGGGAAAACCAAAGGAAGTGTGCTCGGCATTCAGTGGCGCTGAAGGTCTTCACATTTTCCCCCCTGTATTTTCTGAGTAATATATTGGGTTGCCCAAAAAGTTCATTCCATTTTTTCATGGTCTGGAAAAAACAACCCCAAATGAACTTTTTGGCCAACCCAATATAAAGTTCCTATATCGGGTGTGATCAGAATAAACCAATACAATGTACTTGGGGAGCGAAGACCAAGGTGAACACTCAGGGCAGCCATTTCCCTGTCTCCCCAGGTGCCCTGCTGGAAAATCAGAATCTCATATAAACCCCATATTCCTTTCAAATACCTTCCTTCCCGATGAGAAGTTCCAGGCTTATGCAATTAAATGTTGTATACGTTTTGCATGTAATTTGCATGACCTTTACTCAAAATCCTTCATGTTGGATACTTTTACTTAAAGTTCCAGCATTTTCCCCCAATATCTTTTCAAGCCTTGCTCATATCAGAGTGAATAAGCAGCCTGAAAACCCTCTGACAGCAAATGCCCTCCCATGTCCCCCATCCCCCAACTCAGGACCAGCCCCTGAGGGCCTCAGAACCCCCATCTTTCCTGTCCTTCCCTGTGGACAGCCTCCAGCAAGAACTAACACCGAACACCCTGCTTTGTCCTCCCAGCCGACTGCCCCTTTGCTGGCACTTCCTGCTAACCGAGGAGACAAACGGGTCACCCCAGATGGTCCCCATATCTGAAGCAGAACCATCTTGGCTTCTGCTTTTCAGTCTCACAGCCAGGCCTTGCTCAAAGAATGGAGATGAAAAGACAGCAAAGAGGGGGCTGAAATCAACTGGGAAAAGATCAATGCTGAAATCAGCATCTCTGCAGCTGAGATCCAAGCATATTTTTTTTCACCTTCCCTGGAGACTCTAAATGCACCCATGGCTGAGAATCACTGTTTTTTACAGACCTGCCTCTTGAGAAACCTATATGCAGGTCAGGAAGCAACAGTTAGAACTGGACATGGAACAACAGACTGGTTCCAAATAGGAAAAGGAGTATGTCAAGGCTGTATGTTGTCACTCTGCTTATTTAACTTATATGCAGAGTACATCATGAGAAACGCTGGGCTGGAAAAAGCACAAGTTGGAATCAAGATTGCTGGGAGAAATATCAATAACCTCAGATATGCAGATGACACCACACTTATGGCAGAAAGTGAAGA
>NW_011494610.1:1016985-1017498 GCF_000754665.1 Bison bison bison
GAAACAGTGTCAGACTTAATTTTTGGGGGCTCCAAAATCACTGCAGATGGTGTTTGCAGCCATGAAATTAAAAGACACTTATTCCTTGGAAGGAAAGTTATGACCAATATAGATAGCATATTAAAAAGCAGAGATATTACTTTGCCAACAAAGGTCCGTCTAATCAAGGCTATGGTTTTTCCAGTAGTCATGTATGGATGTGAGAGTTGGACTGTGAAGAAAGCTGAGCACCGAAGTGTTGATGCTTTTGAACTATGGTGCTGGAGAAGACTCTTGAGAGTCCCTTGGACTGCAAGGAGATCCAACCAATCCATTCTAAAGGAGATCAGTCCTGGGTGTTCTTTGAAAGGACTGATGCTGAGGCTGAAACTCCAATACTTTGGCCACCTCATGCGAAGAGTTGACTCATTGGAAAAGACCCTGATGCTGGGAGGGATTGGGGGGCAGGAGGAGAAGGGGACAACAGAGGATGAGATGGCTGGATGGCATCACCGACTCAATGCACATGAGTTT
>NW_011494610.1:1017598-1018629 GCF_000754665.1 Bison bison bison
GATGCCATCCAGCCATCTCATCCTCTGTCGTCCCCTTCTCCTCCTGCCCCCAAATCCCTCCCAGCATCAGGGTCTTTTCCAATGAGTCAACTCTTCACATAAGGTGGCCAAAGTATTGCAATTTCAGCTTTAGCATCAGTCCTTCCAAAGAACACCCAGGACTGATCTCCTTTAGAATGGACTGGTTGGATCTCCTTGCAGTCCAAGGGACTCTCAAGAGTCTTCTCCAACACCACAGTTCGGTTTGATCCCTGGTAGGGGCGGCGGCTGAGAGGAGCAACCCCACGTCCAAGGAGCAGTGGCTGCATGGGCACAGGAGGGCCTAGAGGAGCTACTCCATGTTCAAGGTCAGGAGCGGCGGCCATGAGGAGATACCTCTCATCCAAGGTAAGGAGCAGCGGCTGTGCTTTGCTGGAGCAGCCATGAAGAGATACCCCACGTCCAAGGTAAGAGAAACCCAAGTAAGACGGTATGTGTTTCAAGAGGGCATCAGAGGGAAGACACTGAAACTGTAATCACAGAAAAGAAGACAAGCTAAAGGCAAATGAGAAAAGGAAAGATACACCCATGTGAATGCAGAGTTCCAAAGAACAGCAAGGAGAGACAGGAAAGCCTTCCTCAGTGATCAGTGCAAAGAAATAGAGGAAAACAACAGGATGGGAAAGACTAGAGATCTCTTCAGGAAAACTAGAGATACCAAGGGAACATTTCATGCAAAGACGGGCACAATAAAGGACAGAAACATTATGGACCTAACAGAAGCAGAAGATATTAAGAAGAGGTGGCAATAATACACATAAGAACTAAACAAAAAAGATCTTCATGACCCAGATAACCATGATGGTGTGATCACTCACCTAGAGTAAGACATCCTAGAGTCCGAAGTCAAGTGGACCTTAGGAAGTATCACTACAAACCAAGCTAGTGGAGGTGATGGAACTCCAGCTGAGCTATTTCAAATTCTAAAAGATAATTCTGTGAAAGTGCTGTACTCAATATGCCAGCAAATTTGGAAAACTCAGCAGTGGCCA
>NW_011494610.1:1018729-1022066 GCF_000754665.1 Bison bison bison
GAGTTTGGGTGAACTCTGGGAGTTGGTGATGGACAGGGAGGCCTGGCATGCTGCAATTCATGGGGTCACAAATAGTTGGACACAACTGAGCAACTGAACTGAACTAAAAATCAAAGGATTTGAGAACCTTAGAATATGGTAGAGAGTTAAGGTTTTAAAATCAGCCTGTGAGGTAAGACACGGGTGTACTTAAGTTTTCTCATGAAAATAACTTCGACTACCCACAAGTATGGAACTGACTTACGAACACCAAACCCACTCTCAGGAAGACCAATGCAGTTAGCTTTTCCTCCATCATCCCTATAAATCCTTGATTCTTTGGCTGAATACCAGATAAAGACGTCAGCCAGCACATGGAGCCATGTTGAATATCAGAAAATTTTGTTGCTGTTTGTTTGTTAAATGCTTACATTTGGATTCATGTGTATTAATTTAATATATGGCACATCTCCACGGTAACAAAATCTTAGAAACCCCACCTCTCAGAATCTTGGAATCTGAAAATACTTAGAATCTTGAAATATAAGGATTTTTAACATCTTCAGACTAAGAGGTTTTGAAAAATGGAATTGATGTCAAACCATTAGAGAATCCATCTCTTTGAGTCTCATGCCCTGACAAATGGCCACTCAACCTCTGTTTGAACAGTTTTGGTGACAGGGAGATTTTACTTGGCAGAGTCCCCTCCACTGCTAGTCCATGTGCCTGGCTGTAAGGCTTCTCACGGGACATCACAGCCACACAGCAGTACCTCCCACTGGGGCTGGTTTTAGAAGATGTCAGGTCATGTCACCCCTCTGCTCTCAGCTCTCCTCTGACTCCCCTGACAATGACTGCCCTGGTCTTCGTACCTTACCCCCTTCTGCACCCCAGCCTGGCCAGTCTTTGTGCTGCTTCCCACCTTTGTACAGGCTATCCCTTCTGTCTGGGGTGCTCTTCCCTCCTGCGTCCACAAAGTTCACCCCCTTGCTTCTAGGTCTCTGCTCAAGTGTCACCATATTAGAGGGATGGCACAATACCAGCCAACCTAGATAAAACAGCACCCACTCCTGTTACCTCTGCCCCCTTCTTCTGCTCGATCTTATTTCATAACATATCACACCAACATACTATATATTCTCTTGCTTTTTCCTTTATTGTTTGTCTCTCCCACCAGAATGCAAGTTCCCCAGAGCAGGAATTTTGCTGAGCTTTGTGCATCGCTGGGTCCCCAGAGCCTGGACAATGGTAGACACCCAAGACACATCCCTGGATGTTGGGTGAAGGAGGAGGAGAGGAGTAGAAGAGGCAGAAGCCCCAGTGCCAGGGACAGGGAGCACTTGCTCTTACCTCTTGAGCTGGCCGAGCAGGATGAGGTTGGGGGCTGTGCCTGTGAGGGTGGTGGTGCCCCCGATGCTGGCCGAGTAGGGGATGGAGATGAGGAAGCCCTTCCAGATGTTCCTGCGATATTCCTCCTCCTTCTTGGAGGTAGGGTGGAGATCCGTTGGAGCCTCTGCCTCCTCAGGGCAGTCTTTGCTTTAAACAAACCCAAAGAGAAGCCATTCAGAATTCCTGGCCTTATGGAGAAACACACTGCCTGGGATGGGAGAGCTAAGTGAACTTTCTAGAAGGCAATTGGCATAGGAATCAAACACTTCTAAAAATGTGCAACCCTTCAGCTTAAGTGTTCTACTCTAACGAGTTGTCCTAAACTAATACTTGGTGTTAAATATAACTTAAATGGAAAACTTCATTTAAATATCCATCAAAAAAGGATTGGCTAGATTAAGACGATCCTGTTTCTGGATGGAATACCAAAGCAGTTATTAAAAATGGTGATTTAGATGGGTATTTATTCAGAGGAAAGATGCCCATTATATAAAGTGAAAAGGTAGGTAACAGCACTACTTACTTTTATTTGCACATATTTCATGAATATATGAGTATTAAGAAAAGTCTAGAATGATATACACAAAGTTGCTTTGGGGATTTTCGTGGGGATGGAATTATGGATTTTTTCTCCTCTTTTACTTTTTATTTGTATTTTCTGGGTTATTTTCCTTGTACCTTTGGGGAGTTTGGGAAATAATAAAGTCAAAAATTGTTAATTATATAATCATATAATTATAATTATATGATTATATAAAAGATAATGATGCTGACACAAATTTACAAATTTATAAAAATTTACAAATTTGGGAAATAATAAAGTCAAAAATTGTTAATTATATAATTATAATTATATAAAAGATAATGATGCTGACACAAATTTATTGAGGTGAAAAGACATCCACTACACTCAATTAGCTGAGATGATAGGTTATAAAATGGCATATGTAGCATGGTTAGTTATTTTGTTAAAAATACACACACACACACATATATATAGATAAATGGTCTAGAATAGTATTCACTTAACTCTTCTAATCTATCTTTGGGAGTGAGGTGCTGAGTACATTTTTCTTTTTGTTTAAGAGTTCTTTTTCTTTTTACTTGTGAAATTATAAAATGTTTATTACTGGATCAAATTAAGAATTGTTTTGTCTAACAAATCAATTTTTTTTTAAAGAATGTAAGACACTTCAACTATCTTGGGGCTTTAATTACTAACATGAGGGGCCGCTTCTCCAGTGGGTGGTGGGGATGTGATCTGGGGTCTAAAAAGAAGACAAGGGCTGGAAGCAGCTGGAGACAGATGCCATGCTTGATTATCCAGGGTGAGAGGCCCAGTCAGGGACCTGTGGGCTCCCTCAGACCTGGGGCTCCAACCAGACTGAGCCTCACAGGAGAATAAGAGCAGAAAGTGTTCTTCTTGTGTACCCCCTTCCTTGTTTGGATGGAAAACTGAGGCCCAGAGTGGGGCTTGAAGAAAGTAGGGAAAACCACTAGACCATTCAGGTATGACCTAAATCAAATCACTTCCGATTATACAGTGGAAGTGACAAATAGATTCAAGGGATTAGATCTGATAGACAGAGTGCCCAATGAACTATGGATGGAGATTCATGACCTTGTACAGGAGGCAGTGATCAAGACCATCCCCAAGAAAAAGAAATTCAAAAGGCAAAATCATTGTCTGAGGAGGCCTTACAAATAGCTGTGAAAAGAAGACAGTTCAGTTCAGTCGCTCAGTCGTGTCCAACTCTTTGAGACCCCATGAATTGCAGCACGCCAGGCCTCCCTGTCCATCACCAACTCCCGGAGTTCACTCAAACTCACGTCCATCGAGTCAGTGATGCCATCCAGCCATCTCATCCTCTGTCGTCCCCTTCTCCTCCTGCCCCCAAATCCCTCCCAGCATCAGGGTCTTTTCCAATGAGTCAACTCTTCACATAAGGTGGCCAAAGTATTGCAATTT
>NW_011494610.1:1022179-1023300 GCF_000754665.1 Bison bison bison
CAGGAAAGCCTTCCTCAGTGATCAGTGCAAAGAAATAGAGGAAAACAACAGGATGGGAAAGACTAGAGATCTCTTCAGGAAAACTAGAGATACCAAGGGAACATTTCATGCAAAGACGGGCACAATAAAGGACAGAAACATTATGGACCTAACAGAAGCAGAAGATATTAAGAAGAGGTGGCAATAATACACATAAGAACTAAACAAAAAAGATCTTCATGACCCAGATAACCATGATGGTGTGATCACTCACCTAGAGTAGGACATCCTAGAGTCCGAAGTCAAGTGGACCTTAGGAAGTATCACTACAAACCAAGCTAGTGGAGGTGATGGAACTCCAGCTGAGCTATTTCAAATTCTAAAAGATAATTCTGTGAAAGTGCTGTACTCAATATGCCAGCAAATTTGGAAAACTCAGCAGTGGCCACAGGACTGGAAAAGGTCAGTTTTCATTCCAATCCCAAAGAAAGGCAATGCCAAAGAATGTTCACACTACTGCACTATTGCACTCATCTCACATGCTAGTAAAGTAATGCTCAAAATTCTCCAAGACAGGCTTCAACAATACATGAACCAAGAACTTCCAGATGTTCAAGCTGGATTTAGAAAAGGCAGGGATACCAGAGATAAAATTGCCAACATCCATTGGATCATAGAAAAAGCAAGAGAGTTCCAGAAAAATATCTACTTCTGCTTTATTGACTATGCCAAAGCCTTTGATTGTGTGGATCACAACAAACTGAAGAAAATTCTTCAACAGATGGGAATACCAGACCACCTTACCTGCCTCCTGAGAAATCTGTATGCGGGTCAAGAAGCAACAGTTAAACTGCAACAACGGACTGGTTCCAAATTGGGAAAGGAGTACATCAAGGCTGTATGTTGTCACCCTGTTTATTTAACATCTATGCAGAGTACATCATGCAAAATGCAGGGCCGGGTGAAGCATAAGCTGGAATCAAGATTGCTGGGAGAAATATCAATAACCTCAGATATGCAGATGATACCACCCTTATGGCAGAAAGTGAAGAAGAACTAAAGAGCCTCTTGACAAAAGTGAAAGAGGAGAGTGAAAAAGTTGGCTTAAAGCTCAACATTCAGAAAACTAAGATCATGGCACC
>NW_011494610.1:1023400-1035800 GCF_000754665.1 Bison bison bison
GGCAGATAGATGGGGAAGCAATGGAAACAGTGTCAGACTTTATTTTTTTTAGGCTCCAAAATCACTGCAGATGGTGATTGCAGCCATGAAATTAAAAGATGATTACTCCTTGGAAGGAAAGCTATGACCAACCTAGACAGCATATTAAAAAGCAGAGACATTACTTTGCCAACAAAGGTCCGTCTGGTCAAGGCTATCGTTTTTCCAGTAGTCATGTATGAATGTGAGAGTTGGACTATAAAGAAAGCTGAGCACTGAAGGATTGATGCTTTTGAACTGTGGTGTTGGAGAAGACTCTTAAGAGTCCCTTGGACTGCAGGGAGATCCAATCAGTCCATCCTAAAGGAAATCAGTCCTGAATATTCTTTGGAAGGACTGATACTAAAGCTGAAACTCCAATACTTTGGCCACTTGATGCAAAAAACTAACCCATTTGAAAAGACCCTGGTGCTGGGAAAGATTGAAGGCAGGAGGACAAGGGGACGACAGAGGATGAGATGGTTGGATGGCATCACCGACTCGACGGACATGAGTTTGAGCAAGCTCTGGAGTTGGTGATAGACGTGGAAGCCTGGTGTGCTGCAGTCCATGGGGTCTCAAAGAGTCAGACACGATTGAGCAACTGAACTGAACTGAACTGCGAGTGGGGCTTGGGTCTGCAACCAATGGACATGGAGTTCCTGAGGGTAGGGATCAGTTCTTTTCCAACAGACTCAGCACAAGCTTTGCCTGGGTAGATGGTTAAAACAGATTCCCAGGTTGCAAGGTGGTGAGTGGCAGGGCCAACTACAGAACCCGTATATCAAAGATGGACTCAAAGCCCCCAAACACGGTGCCAGGGAGGAGCACAGGCCTCAGGATAAGACAAACTAATGTAAAATCATGTCCTTATCTGCTAGACCCTCCATCCATTCCCATCTCATTCAAAGTCAAAACTACATCAGTGGCCTGTGGGGTCCCACATGCTCTGTCCCCAACCAGTGCCCTCCTGCCATACAAGCAATCTCTGTGACCCCACCTCCAGCCACACTACCATCCTGGCTGCCTTGAACTCTCAGGGCTTTGTACCTGCTGTCCCCTCTGCTAAGAATATTCTTCCCACAGATTCCCTAGGACCCTTCACCTCCCCCAGGTGTTTGCCCAAGAATGACCTTCTTAGTGAGGTCTCCCCTGACACACATTTAAATACTGCCTTTTCCCTCTCCCAACCCCCTCCCTGGCCTGCTTTGCAATGCTTTGTTCTCCTGTTCGTTGCCATGTGCCTGACAGTACCTGGCTCATAGTAAGTTCTCTATAAATTTGCTGAATGAAAGAAACAGACCTGACTGATGCCCAGCAATGATGCCTTGAGCAAGTCACTTTACTCCCTGCTGTTTGCTTCATCATCATGAAATTGAGATAACGATACCATTAATAACAAGCATTACCATCTGTGCATGGAAGGCCTAACAACTGGCTTTATCTACATGATCTCATTTAATCTCAAAAACAACCCTCAAAAAGAACCCAGGTGGGTTTTGACATCATGTCCAGTTGGTAGGTGAAACTGAGTTTCAGAGAAGGGGAGTGATGTGTGCAAATCAACAGAGCCGGTAAGTGGCAAAGCCAGGGTTCAAAGTCAAGTCTGCTTGACCCCAAGCACCCAGGTCTTATATCCTTGCTGCTGCATACAAAAGACACCAAAGACTAGCTGTGCCATCAATGTCCAGGTGCGTCCTGAGTCACACAGGTGTGAAGGGCTGCTACTGTCTCGGGATCTTTTGTCTGCAGACAAAGCTTTAGCTTGGCCCGGTACACCCTCTCCTCTTTGACGGTCGTGTGGTTGCGCCTCCTGCTCTTCTGGCCCCTCCTTCCAGACCCTTCACCTCAGCAGACCTTTAGGGGTTTACTGTACTCCCCTGCCCATCCCACATATTCTTTTTTCAAGGAGGCTGGAGCTCAGGGAGAAGTAGTGGAAATTTGGGCATTGGGTCATCGGGAGAAGAATGGGGGGTGGGGATTGCCTGCAGCATGGAATTCTTGTTCATCCTCTCCTTGGATCAAGCACGGGCTCCTCTATGAATTTCACCAGGAGAACTCACTCTTCTGTGCCGGCAATGAATTGCATCTCCGTGGGCACAGTGTGCAGGCCGTTTTTCCGCACAGCAGCTAGGAGGAAAGAGCACGAGGTCTTTAGTGGGATGTAGCAGGTGGGACAGAAGCATCCCCTTCTTGTGCAGTCAATCAAGAGTACTTCCTGAGGTCCCAGCCTATACTAGTCATTGGATTAAAAAAAACAAACAAAAAAAACACTCAAAATTCCATCCTTCTACCCAACCTGTTCCTATTAGGAGAGGGCTTCAGGCCTGGGGGCAGGAAGTTAGCTGCAAGGCAGCTGGACAAGCCATAACTCAAGCCTAGGCTAACCTCAACTGTTATTGTCAAGGGGATGTTTGGGAAAGACCAGCTATGAGTGTTAATGGATCAGCAATGGGATGGGTGACTCCAATCTACCACTCATTCAAAATGCATTTATTGAGCACCTACTGTGTACTATTGACCATCAGCTTGGGGTACACACTGAATAATATAGGACAATGTCCTTGCTCCCATGAAAGCACTATTCTAGAGACAATGACTGACAATAATCAAGAAATAAAACTTCGGGTGTCAGGGAATGTTTAATGTTAAGGAATCCTATATGTTTTCTGTTTCTCAAGTGCCTTTTGTTCCTTATCAGTTCCTGGAAAACAGGAACCAGCAGAGCTGCACTCAGTTCTCAGGACTGAGGTCATGAGATGGAACATATACGTGGATTCCTTTCAGTAACCTTTTACTTTTCTATAGAACTACTTAGTCATGTTCCTATTTCCAATACATGGGTTGTCTTCTGGCCCTGTGACGATTGTTATTCCCTTAGTTACTGTTGTTATGCTTTTGCTTTCGATGTTTTTGCTCAACTTTATTTTTCTGCCTAAAGCTTCTGTGTATAACAATACATATGCACATGCTGCCATGATTAAAGCACCCTTGTTCCACTAGAGACTTGGGTCCCCCGCGTCCTTCTTTTCTTCGTCTTCTTTTCGTTGACTCCTTTCCCCAGGTTCTCATCTGTCAAGACCGAAACAAGTGGCGCCTGAACAGGGACCTGGAGTACACCCTTGGCAAGCTCACGGAGTGACTCTGGACCTACTGGGGTCGGTAAGTGCAGGGTAATGGGACAAACGGCTGGAAAGCCCCACCACTTTTCTGCTTTGCTTCATCATTTATTTAAAGCTCAAGAACTCGCGGTTTCATGTCAGTGAATAGAGGCTTGTCTCCAAACGGTAATTGAACATAACCCCTGGTTCCCTGATGAAGGTACTTTTGATTTAGAGATTTGGAATCAGGTTAAAGAGAATGTTGAATCAGCCACAAGATGGGGAAAAAATATTCCAATGGATTTCTGGCCCTTATGGGCCCTCATTAAAGCTTAATTTTGCCATTTCAAGGAAATTCTAGCCCCCCTGATAATCGACAACAGGCAGAACACTTGTTACATGAATATGAATTAGATGATGAAACTTTACAAAAGGCCCAATTAGAACAACATAAAATATTTCAGAATTTTCCCACCAGCACTGCTCTGGTTGCCCCAAGTGCTCCTCCTTCTCTTGCAACGGGCACCAAACCAAAAGTCCTCTCAACTCAAGGACAAGATGACTCTGATAATGACTCTTCTGAGGCTGACAATACTTTCCTTGATGACAATGATACACCTTTAGCTTATACTCATATTTATGAGAAAACACTATCTACTCATTCTCCTTCACGATGGCAGCTTTCTGGATTGCTGGCTTTACAATCTCGAATCTCTGAGGCTGATGACTTTTCCACATTTCCTGTTTTCAAAAATTAATGCTCAAGGGCAAATTATACCTCAATACAAAAACATTGATTTTTCTCACATGCAACAAATGAAAAAAGCTGTAACTATGTATGGCCCTCATTCTCCCTTTACTAAGGAACTTTTAAACTCTATGGCATGTTCTATTGGAAATTTTGTTCCTTATGATTGGCGACTTTTGATAAAGGCTCTTCTTAAGCCAGGAGAATATCTTCAATGGACAATGTGGTTTCAGGATGTAGCCCGAGATCATGCCAATTCTAATGCTTGAGCTGGTGCTCCCCAAAATCAAATTACTTTTGAAATGTTAACCGGTACCAGGCAGTTTGATGCAGTGAAAGCCCAAATACAATGCCCTCCCTTATTACATGAGCAACTGAAGTAAGTTGCCCTTGAAGCTTGGAATCGAATTACTACTCAGGGGGAGCCTAAAGGCAGCTACACAAAAGTATTTCAAGGACCTAATGAAGCCTATGATGATTTTTTAGCTAGATTGGAAGTTTCTATTTCCCATAGTGTTATTGGAGAAGAAGCCAAAAAGCAACTAGGAAAACTGCTTGCTTATGAGAATGCAAATCAGAAATGTCAAAGAGCTATCACTCCAATCCATGAGACTGGGGCTATCATCGACTATTTGAAGGCTTGTCGCAATTTAGGATCAGAAACTCAAAAAATGCAAATGCTAGTTGAAACAATTGCTGCTGCTTTTAAAAAGGGGAATGAAAGATGTTTTGCATGTGGAGATAAAACACATTGGGTCAGGGAATGTCGGTCTAAATATGATGTTGAAGGAAAGCCTATTTCAGGAAACTCCAAGCTGGGGACTCCCCAGGTCCCCATCCACAAAAACCAGGGGCAAACTTCATCTTTTCCCTCAAACCCTCAACATCCGGCAGTGCTGCCAGTGATATACCTAAACGATTTTCTCCTTTTTCCTCAAGCAGTCCTTTTTAGAATACCTGCCAGACTTTTGGGCCCCTACCCCCACAAACCTTCAGTCTTTTACTTGGCCAATCTAGTCTGACTTCTAAAGATTTACTGTTCACCCTGGAGTAATTGATTCAGATTATAAGGGAGAAATTCAAATTATGTTATCTCAGATATTATGGCAATTTAAAAAGGGAGATAAAATTGCTCAATTACTTCTTTTACCTTACATTTCTATTAACTCCTCTGATGGTATGTGGACAGATGGATTCGGCAGTACAGATCAAAAACAATCCTTATAGACATCAATTATATCTGAATATACCTAACCAAATATAAATATCAAAATTAATGGCAAAAAATTTTCTGGTCTTCTTGATACTGGATCTGATATTACTATTATCTCCAAACATTTATGGCCCAAATCGTGGCCTATCCAGAGAATTTCTTGCCAGATTGCAGGAGTTTCTCAAACCAAAGTACAAGAGGTTTATCAAAGTGTCCAAATATATCCATGTGAGGGACCAGAAGGCCAGCCCACAGCATTATGATCTTATGTTATAGATGCACCCCTTAATTTAATAGGAAGATTATTTACTTATGCAATGACAAGCTCAAATATGTATTCTACGTTTTTCCTATGGGCCACTGCTCACTTAACAAACGATGCAATTATTAAAATAACTTGGAAAGTGACGAGCCTGTTTGGACAGAGCAGTGGCCCCTTACAAAAGAGAAACTAGAGACTGCTAAGGAACTTTATCTATATACAACTGAAATTGAAACATATTGAGGAATCTTGTTCTCCTTGGAATTCTCCCATTTTTGTAATAAAAAAGAAATCTAACAAATGGCATCTCTTAACAGACCTTAGACGGAGAAGGCAATGGCACCCCACTCCAGTACTCTTGCCTGGAAAATCCCATGGATGGAGGAGCCTGGTGGGCTGCAGTCCATGGGGTCACGAAGAGTTGGACATGACTGAGCGACTTCACTTTCACTTTTCACTTTCATGCATTGGACAAGGAAATGGCACCCCACTCCAGTGTTCTTGCCTGGAGAATCCCAGGGACGGGGGAGCCTGGTTGGCTGCCACCTATGGGGTTGCACAGAGTCGGACACGACTGAAGTGACTTAGCAGCAGCAGCAGCAGCAACAGACCTTAGAAAAGCTAATGCATCTATGAAACCTATGGGTGCATTACAACCAGGAATTCCATCACCTACCACTATTCCTCAAAACTGGCATATTATTATTATAGATTTACAGGATTGCTTTTTTACTATATCTTTACATCCTCTAGACTGAGAAAGATTTGCCTTCTCTCTTCCTTTTCCTAATCATATCAGGCTTCATAAATGATATCAATGGACTGTATTGACTCAAGAAATGATGAATTCTCCCACCATGTGTCAATATTATGTAGCCAAAGCCCTTGAACCTGTGAGAAAACAATTTCCTGACTTTCTTGTTATTCATTATATGGACGATATACTGTTTTTGGCCCCATCTGTTTTAGAGACTCAACATATGTTTAATATAGCTCAACGATGCTTAAAAGACTCTGGATTAATTATTGCCCCTGAAAAAATTCAAACCTCTACACCTTACCATTACTTAGGATCTATTGTTAATAGACAAAATGTCACTCCCCAACTAACACAAATTTGTATGGATAAATTATCAACCTTGAATGATTTTCAAAAACTTTTAGGTGATATAAACTGGATTAGACCCTCTTTGGGCATTGCAAATTATCAACTGACTAATTTATTTAATACTTTAAAAGGAGACCTTGATTTAAATAGCCCTCATTCACTTTCACAAGATACACGAGAGGAACTCGTGTATTTTAGTAAACTCATGAATTTAGTACAAAATAAATTACAAAAACAATTTCTTACTCATATTAGAGAGTTGTTTATACTCCCTTCTCTCCATTCTTCCACCAGACTTCTTGCCCAACAAGAACACCCAGTAGAATGGATCTATACACATTTTAGAGGGACAAAGTCACTTACGCCCTATCTTGATTTAATCGCTCTAATAATTATCAATGGGAGAAATAGAACTAAGACTTTGATTGGCTCCAATCCCCATAAAATTGTATTATCTATTAATGAAACTCAATTTGAAAATGCATTACAAACTTCTACCAATTTTCAAATAGCCTTCTTAGACTATTTTGGAAAAATTTCATTTCATTATCCTTCTAATAAACTTTGAAATTTCTTCAAAAATACTGAATTTATTATCTCTCACATTGTTACATCACAACCTATACGTCAAGCTGATGTTTTCTATATAGATGGGAGTAAAAACTCTAAAGCCTCATTTTGGTTTCTCAAAAAATATAAAGTCTTTTATACTAAATTTCATTCTGCTCAACAAAATGAATTATATGCTCTTATTCAGGTTATTCACCTACATCCTTACCCTATTAATATAGTTTCTGACTCCTCATATTCAGTTTTTGTATTAAAAAATATAGAAAATTCTACTATAAATTCTAATCAATCTATTATTCAACAACTTTTTCTTGAATTACAATCCATTATTATATATTACTCATATTCGAGCACATTCCGGCCTTCCCGGTCCAATGACTTATGGTAATGAACAAACTGATAAGCTTGTTTTTTTTGCTACTCCCAAAGAACAACATGCTCTATTACATAATAATGCTGGCTCCTTATACCAGATTTGGAAAATTCTATCCCGCCATGCTAAAGAAATCATTAGTAATTGCTCTACTTGTAGACCCCTACATCTTCGACCCATTTCACAAGGTATCAATCCTTGAGGATTACAACCCAAAGAAATATGGCAAATGGATGTGACTCATTGCCCTGAGCTTTCTCCATCTTCTTTTTTACATGTCTATATTGATACAAATTCTTCTTTTATATGGGCCACACCTCTTTTAGGTGAAGCTACACAACACGTTATAACCCACCTGTTAGCTTGCTTTGCAGTAATGGGAACACCTAGTTGCATAAAAACAGACAATGGCCCTCCTGCTTATATCTCTAAGCAATTCAAACAATTTTTACAATCTTTTTCTATCAAACATATTACAGGCATTCTTTTTAATCCACAAGCATAAGACATAGTTGAATGAGCACATCACACACTGAAACTACAAATAAAAAAATTAAAAAGGGGGAATACACAGGAACAATTCTATCTTTCCTATCCAGAGCAGACTTTACTAGATTCCCATGCAAGATATTCTTTAATCCTATAACTATTGTTAATACAGCTTTATTTGTTTTAAATTTTTTTAACTTACCACAAGGAGATATCTTGACAAGAGCAGAAAAACATCTTGAGGAATTGAAGGAAACTTCTCTTCCTCTGCTCATTTGGTATCAAGATGGGCTAACTAAACAATGGAATCTGGGAAATTAATCTTACAGGGAAAGGGGTATGCTTGTATTTCTCCAGATGGATCTAAAGAACTCACCTGGCTCCCTCTTCGGAAGATCTGCCCCAAGGGAGCCTCCGGTGTTCAAAATAAAGATGAAACCAAAAAACCCCTGGGAGGAAGAAATTCCAATACAGGCCATGGCAGCTCTGAAAATCTCCAAGAAGACCAAAACATTCAGGTTGTGATGAAAGTGGTGGAAGAAGTAAAACTGGACGAAGCGATGGAAAGTGACTGCAGAGTGGGGAGGAGGAGCAGGTAGACTCGTGATCAGGTCAACAGAGGAGACATATGAGCTGATGGCATTTGAGCTGAGACCTCCAGGATTAAAAGGAGTCAATCATTTGAAGAGCTGTGGGAAGAGGGACTGGGGCAACAGGAACAGCAAGTGCAAAGGCCCTGAGGTGAGAGTGTGTCTGGTATGTTGGGAAGCAGACGGAAGACCAGTGGGGCTGGAGGGGCGTGATGGAGAGGGAGACTAGGAGGAGGTGGGAGACAGGGCAGGGGCTGGGGTAGCAGAAAGTGGTCTGGATCACACAGAGGTCTTGGGGCTCACCATAAGAATTTTAGCTTCTCCTCTGAGCCAGCTGGGAGTGGAGCCAGGGGAGAGTTTGAGCAGAGGAGAGTCAGAAAAGGATATGATTTTGTTTCTAAAGAATCCCTTGCTTGACAGGTCAGCCTCCCCACAGGAGAAAACTGAAGAGATTAAAATTTCCTGCAGCTGAAACCATCACCAAGAGCAAAAGAATCCATCCCTGGGCATTGGAAGTGTGATTAATAACTGGACACATGGGTTCAGGGGTCAAGTCTCCATCTGTTGCTTTGTGACCTTAGATCAGTGTGGTTCTCAGCTAGGGTGGATTCTGCCTCCAAGGGACATTGGACAATGTCTGGAGAAATTTTTGGTTGTAGCAACTGAGATTAAGGTACTGGGGGTGTTACTGGTACCTAATGGTCAGAGGTCAGGGATGCTGCTAAACACCTTGTAGCACATGAGTCAGCCCCCACAAGAAAGAATTTTCCCATCTAAGATGTCAAATGGTGCCAAAGTTAAACTGGTTTAGATAAATCCCTTAATCTCCTTGAATTTCTTTAATCCATAAACTGGAAGTAATAATTCCCCTGGGGTTATCAAGAGAATTAAAGAGTTGATTTATTTGCTATAGACAGAATATTTCCATTTAAAGCAAGGACCGGCAAACTTCTTCTGCAGAAGGCCAGACAGTAAATATTTTCGGCTTTGGAGGCCATATGATGTCTGTTGTAACTACTCAAATCTGCCATGGTATCATGAAAGCAGCCCTAGATGATACAGAAATGAGTAAGTGTGACTAAAACTTTATTTTTGGACACTGAAGATTTCATATAATCTTCACATGTCATAAAATCTTCTGCTTGATTTATACAACTATTTAAAAACATAAGAGCTATGCTTAGCTCACAGGCTAGATGAAAAACAGATGGCAGGCTAGATTTGGTGCACCCAAGTTTGCCAGCCCCTGAGTTTAAAAAATTAACAGGAATCTGAGCACTAGTGAGGATTCAGGAAATGTGGGTTACTATTAAGAAAGTACAAGAAAATGGCCCCTGGAGTCTGGAACGGGTCTGATCCAGCTACGACACATCATTGTCTTGTTGGACCTAGATACTCTTACACATCACTGACTCCAGTCACTCTGAGACTGATAAAGTGAGCCAGAGTGAGGACACTGTGACCTTGTTTAAGTGCAAAGCCACTTGCCACCCACAAAATACCAAGCATCCCCTTCTCTTGCTAAAGAAATGGCTACTTCTTACCTAATCACAGAATTGTCCCCAGGTTTTTTTTTTTTCTATTCACTTTATTTTTGGCTGAGCTGGGTCATCCTTGCAGTGCATGGGCTTAGTTGCCCTGCAGCTTGGGGGATCTTAGTTCCTGACCAGGGATCGAACCCATATCTCCAGTATTGCAAGGTGGATTCTTAGCCACCGGACCGCCAGTTTCTGACAGCACCCAACCTAAAGCAAACCCTGCTTCCTTAGGTCCCCACCCCCACCCCAAATGCCCCAACCAAAGTCCAAATAGTGAGAGGTTCTTTCTAATATCCCTGAGTTCTTTGTCATTGCCCACGGTGTGTGTTTTTCCTCGCTGCAGCAGTGATAACAAACTCACCCTGTTTAACTACAAATGCACTTTGGCCACTTTGGACAAAGGAGGAAGGGTCTAGGCTCCAGCTCTGGCCCTTTCCCTGTCTCACCCCAGGGGCTTGGGGAAGTCTCTTCCCTTCTCCACTCTGGGCTGTTCTTTTCCTGCTGATACCACAAGGGAGCAGGGTTCCACCATGGCTGACTGTTGTTTTTACTGTGCCTAAGGCTGGGGTCTGAAGGCTAAATTCAGATCGTCTCCCCCTGGGCCATGGGGACAAGGGCCTCAGGGCTCCCGTGGTGGGAGCTCGCATTCAAATGCAATGCCTGAGGCTGGAGGCCAGGGCACTAAAGCAGGAAGTGAAGGGTTGTTCATAGGACACTGATGCTGGGGTAGGGGGGTGATGCAGAGTCACTCCCTGGGGGCTGACCAGACAGGGAGAACTCTGACCCAGTGACTCCCAGCTGCCACCCAGCTCTCACTCACTCTGTACTCTTCTTACTTGGTCAGGAAAGGCTGTCCCGCAGCATCAGATACTTGCAAAGCTCACCAGCATCTCAGGTATAACCACAGCCCGCCCTTCTCAGCCCAGGATGAACATTAGAATGTCCTGAGAAAGCCCAGGTCCCACTCCGGAGGTTCTGGTTTAGAGGCTCTGAGGCCTCAGTATTTTTCGAAAGCTCTACAGGTGGTTCTGTTGTGTAGCCAGGATTGAGAAAGCGTCCCTGAAGTTAGAGATGTGGAACTGATGTCTCCAGTGGCTGTCCATGACCCTATGGGGTCGGGGGTTGTGTGTGCTGACCAGTTTGCCACAGTCCCCACCTGGCCCCTTTCTCATCCCTGGAACCTGGTCGCTGCCAGCATCAGATCTGGAGAGCTGGATATAAAATCCTAGGGCTGCAAACAAGGCATGCATGCATGCTAAGTCGCTTCAGTCGTGCAAAGTCGACTCTTTGCAACACCATGGACTGTAGCCCACCAGGCTCCTCTGTCCATGGGATTCTCCAGGCAAGAACACTGGAGCAGGTTGCCATTCCCTCCTCCAGAGGATCTTCCCGACCCAGGGATCGAAACTGGGTCTCCTGCATTGTGGGCAGATTCTTTACCACCTGTGCCACCAGGGAAGCCCACGGACAAAGCAGAGGAGGATATTCACACACACACATGACTGTAAATAGTAGTTATTGGTAGCAATTAGTTCCATTCCATTAGTAATGTGAAACAGTTTGATACCAAGTATTATTTCCCTCTAATAATGATGCCTTTAACACAGCCTTTGACTGTGTGGATCACAATAAACTGTGGAAAATTCTGAAACAGATGGGAATACCAGACCACCTGACCTGCCTCTTGAGAAACCTGTATGGAGGTCAGGAAGCAACAGTTAAAACTGGACATGGAACAACAGATTGGTTCCAAATAGGAAAAGGAGTACGTCAAGGCTGTATATTGTCACCCTGCTTATTTAACTTATATGCAGAGTACATCATGAGAAACGCTGGGCTGGAGGAAGCACAAGCTGGAATCAAGATTTCCTGGAGAAATATCAATAACCTCAGATATGCAGATGACACTTATGGCAGAAAGTGAAGAAGAACTAAGAGCCTTTTGATGAAAGTAAAGGAGGAGAGTGAAAAAGTTGGCTTAAAGCTCAACATTCAGAAAACTAAGATCATGGTACCTGGTCCCATCACTTCATGGGAAATAGATGGGGAAACAGTGGAAACAGTGGCTGGCTTTATTTTGGGGGGCTCCAAAATCACCACAGATGGTGATTACAGCCATGAAATTAAAAGACACTCCTTGGAAGGAAAGTTATGACCAACCTAGACAGCATATTAAAAAGCAAAGACATTACTTTGTCAACAAAGGTCCATCTTGTCAAGGCTATGGTTTTTCCTGTGGTCATGTATGGATGTGAGAGTTGGACTGTGAAGAAAGCTGAGCGCCGAAGAATTGATGCTTTTGAACTGTGGTGTTGGAGAAGACTCTTGAGAGTCCCTTGGACTGCAAGGAGATCCAGTCCATCCTAAAGGAGATCAGTCCTGGGTGTTCA
>NW_011494610.1:1035900-1078525 GCF_000754665.1 Bison bison bison
GCTTTTGAACTGTGGTGTTGGAGAAGACTCTTGAGAGTCCCTTGGACTGCAAGGAGATCCAGTCCATCCTAAAGGAGATCAGTCCTGGGTGTTCATTGGAAGGACTGGTGTTGAAGCTGAAACTCCAATACTTTGGCCACCTGATGCAAAGAGCTGACTCATTTGAAAAGACCCTGATGCTGGGAAAAATTGAGGGCAGGAGGAGAAGGGGATGACAGAGGATGAAATGGCTGGATGGCATCCCCAACTCAATGGACATGGGTTCGGGTGGACTCCGGGAGTTGGTGATGGACAGGGAGGCCTGGCGTGCTGAGGTTCATGGGGTCGAAAAGAGTCGGACACAATTGAATGACTGAACTGAACTGAATAACGATGATGATAAAGTCAGTGAAGATGAAGTAGAAAAAAACATTGGAAAACCAAGGTGCTACTCAGCCCCTCATCCCTTTGCTTCCTGTGACCACGGTGACCCATGTGACCACATGAAAACAGGCCAAAGTCTCCAAAGATTGTAACTTCCCTGGGTCCAGAAATCACTGGCTGGTTAGGAGCTTGGTGCTTATGTAAGGTCTTATTCAAATAATAACAATCCCGGAGCTGGTATCAGGCAGGGGGAGCTGAACGTTCACATTTGTAATCTTACAGCAGTCTGGGAACAACCTAGGAGAGCTGAGCAGGGTTATTACCTTCCTCTTTACACCTGGGGAAACAGGCCTGGACAGATAGGGCATAGTTGGGATTGAGATGACCCATTGGGTCATCATAATGACCCAGTTGAATTTTGGGGGCAGAGTTTTTAATGGCAGAGTTGGGCTTGTTCCCAGGACTGCTGATTTGCCACCCCTGAGTTTCGCCCCATCTCCAAAGGCACCTACCTGGCTCAAACCTAGAACAGCTAACTATAATGTAAGCTCCCCAGCATGACTGAAATGTTCTTGAAGTTTGGCACATGGAAGGCCCTTAGAAAAGAGTTCTTGTGTCGAATTTGGAAAAGAGCACCCCAGGGAGAACAAAGACCCCAGGTTAGGCAGGTGTATACTTGTTCCTTTATTTAACATTCACAACCACTCGGGCAGTAAGGACTTATCTCTCCATTTTATATATTAGGAAACTGAGGCTTAGAGCAATTCAGTAACTGGGTTGTTTATTAATTGATAGATTCCACACATTTATTGATCACCTACTACATGCCAAACAGTGTTCTAGATGAACAATACTATAGTTCACAGCAAGGAAAAGGATGGACATAAGCTCCCTTGGAAGTTGGAGTCCATGGAGATGGGTAATCAACAAATAAATCCTTCTCAATTAGGAGTCATGGGAAACTTCAATATGAATCGAGATGTAGGGTCTTATTACCCACTCTTTCTGATTCTTGGAACCCTTATACTGGTTTTTATATAATGGCAACTGTATGCTCTAAGTTGCTTCAGTCGTGTCCGACTCTGTGTGACCCCATAGGTGGCAGCCCACCAGGCTCCCCTGTCCCTGGGATTCTCCAGGCAAGAACACTGGGCATCTGTATAACTGCCACGTATTACCCACATCTGTGTGCCAGGATCTCATTTCTCCTGTACGCTTCACAATGATATACACAAGATGGGAGATTTTGTCCTCATTTAATAGATGAGAAAAGAGCCTCGGGAAGAGGCCCCTCTCCCAGCCTCATGAATGAAAAGGGAAGGAAAGGGCAGTGCTTAGCTGAGCCGACAAGACTGCTTTTGGAATGGTGGCATCTTCGGCATTCCTAAAGGAAAGACATGAGTGGCAAGCCAGCCTGTTTTTCTTTCTTTTTGGTTAATTTATTTGGCTGTGCTGGGTCTTAGTTGTGGCTAGAGGGATCTTTAATTGCAGCATGTGGGCTCTAGTTCCCTGACCAAGGAGCAAATCCGGGATCAAACTGCATTGGGAGCATGGTCTTAGCTACTGAACTCCCAGGGAGGTCCCAAGCCAGCCTTCTTTGGGCAGAAAAAATGAGGGGAAAGCGTTGTAGAGTTTAGGTTCAAAAGCCTGGTGGTCCCCTTACTGGCTGAGGGGCTCTGGGAAAATACTTCACCATTTTGTGCACCAGTTTCACCCTCTGAAATGGACCACCCCTTCAGGGATGAAGTGCAGGATCTAATCAGAGCATGCGTTGTAGAAGGATGCTGGAGAAGCCACCACCCATGCAGCCCTGGTCCCCCAGGCAGTGCAAGGAGCCAAGTGTGTAACAGAACTGCAGAGAAGTAGCAGGGCTGCCCTCCAAGACTGAGGACCCCCAGGGTCTTGTCCAGCGAGCCCTGCCCTGCCCCAGGCTCTATCTTGTCCTGGCATGTGCTTGTAAGCACAGATTCCAGATTCAGACAAAACTCAGCAACTAACACACCATGTTGCTTTGGGCAAATCATTTTGCCTCTCTGACCCTCAGTCTCTTCATCTTTAAAATGGGGATGATCTTCTTCATAGTACGGTTATGAAGATTAAATGAGGGAATGGGTCTGAAAAATTTAGCACAGGCACAGGGCGTCCTTAGACAATGGCAGCTCACATCACCCTCACTGTTGTTGCTCTGGGCTCCCCTCAGGGACCTCGAGCCTTCAGGAGCCTCCCCGCCCCTGTCCTGGCCCCTGACCAGAGTCTCCACTCCATCTACCCCTGCCCTCACCTCCTGCCACCGGGACAGAACACAGAAACTGGATGAAAGGCAACGTCTCTTTGCCCTGGAATTACCTGGTTTAGGTCTGAGGGCTGATCATTAACCAATCCCTGCTCTCTGATCCCACCGCCTATGAAAGCAGATGTCTGCCCTCGCCGCCCGCCCCAACAGGGTCTCCTGCCTTTGACATCCTGCAGAGCAAGGGGAGAGACTCTGGATCTCACTTATGTACTGACGCTGTGTGTGACCTTGGGCAAGCCCCTTCCCCTTCCTGAGTCTCAGGTTTTACTTCTTCTTTCACATAATCAGCTTTCACACTTTTTCCCCCGCTTTGCCACTAAACTCTTGGTGGGGGGAAACTTCTGTGGGAGGTAGATCAACAGAAGAGCACAGGCTGTAAAGTCGGCCAGACTGGATTCAAAATACCAGAGCTGCTGTTTTGAAACTATGTGATCTTGGGGACTACAATCAACCACTTCTTCAGTTTCTCCCTCCTTTTCTATTCCTCTAAATGAGGTCAATACTACTTCCATGTCAGTCAGTCAGAGGTAAGGTCCTAAGATAAGACCGACTTAGCACAAAGTAAGTGCTCAACAAACATCAGAGACAGTTACTTGGAAGCTCAGGGTATAAAGTATGATAAAGAGGGAGCAGCTGGGTTGCAATGAGAGAAGGAGCAGAGTTAACGACTTGCTGCCACCCCACAGTGACTATGAGGCAGTGTCTTGGAGCCCCAAGACTCAGGGGAAACAGTTTGGAAACTGACAAAGCCAATACTGAAGAGTGAAGGTGTTAGTTGCTCAGTTGTGTCTGACTCTTTATGACCCCACGGACTGTAACCTGTCAAGCTCCTCTGTCCATGGGATTCTCTGGGCAACAATACTGGAGAGGGTAGCCATGCCCTTCTCCAGAGGATCTTCCCAACCCAGGGATCAAACCTGGTTTCCTGCATTGCAGGCAGATTCTTTACTGTCTGAGCCAATACTAGGCATCTGCTAGGGAATGCTCGAGATCTGCATACTATGGTCCACAGGCTGAATCCTGCCTGCTGCCTGCCAGCTATGGTTTTAAGTGAATGGAAAAAAAATCGGTAGAAGAATAATATTTTGTGATGTAAAAATTATACAAGGTTTTAATTTCAGCACCTACAAGCAAAATTTCATTGGATCACAGCCACACCCACTCATTTACATATCATCTATGGATGGTTTCTCCGTGCAAGGGCAGAGTTGAGTGGTTGTGACAGAATGGCCAGCAAAGGGTTAAATATGTTACTGTCCTGTCATTTACAGAAAGAGTTTGCTGACCCCTGCTATAGAACAGCTCTTCCTGCCCACATGGAAGACTTTGACCTTGTATAGATCATGGCGTTGCTACTTTATCAACAATGTGATTGATTCTGGACATAGCATGTCACCTCTCTGAACCTCACCTGTAAAGGACTTATAACTATTTCTAGCTTTCAGGGCTGTCATGAAAATAAAATAAGCAAGACCCTTGAGTGCATGATGGAGAAATACCCGTATCACAGTAAATGAGATTAACTTAGATGGTGTGTGCTTGTGTGCTCAGTCGCTCAGTCCTGTCCAACTCTGCAACCACAGGGACTGTAGCCCCCAGTCTCCTGGAATTTTCCAGGCAAGAATATTGGTGTGGGTTGCCATGCCCTCCAGGGATTGAATCTATGTCTCCTGTGGCTTCTGCCTTGGCAGGCAGATTCTTTACCACTGAGCCTCCTGGGAAGCCAACTTAGATGGTACATGAATCAGAGTTTAGATGTTTAACAGGTAGGTAATTATTTTCACGTATATTCGAAAAAATAGCACACACAATGCTCGTGGTTTCATAGATAAGGCTTGTTGTGTTTGTTGGGGTAAATGATCAAAAGGTACTGGGGCAGACCTACCATCTCAGCTCTCAACGCACACCTTCCATCTTTGGGTCCCAGGTAGCATCTCTCATCTGCAGCATCCTATTCACATCTCAGCCAGATGGAGTAGGAAGCAGGCAGGGAAGGACCAGAAGCTGCACACACCATTCCTAATCATACCCCATTGGCTAATCGTGATCACATGACCATATCTAGTTGCGAAGGAAGCTGAGACATTCAGCCTTTTCTCTGCACAGTCATGTGCCAAGGTAGGGGTTCTATTATTAAAACTGCAAAGGAAGAATTAAGATTGCAATCTCTGCCCTCTTATATACCAATTTAAAAACCTTTTGAAACACATCTGTGTAAACATCTGAGTTAAATCTGAGTTAAATTCACCCATTCCAGTCCATCTTAGTTCGCTGATTCCTAGAGTGTCGATGTTCACTCTTGTCATCTCCTGATAGATGGGGAAACAGCGTAAACAGTGGCTGACTTTATTTTTCTGGGCTCCAAAATCACTGCAGATGCTGATTGCAGCCATGAAATTAAAAGACAGTCCTTGGAAGGAAAGTTATGACCAACCTAGACAGCATATTAAAAAGCAGAGACATTACTTTGTCAACAAAGGTCCATCTAGTCAAGGCTATGGTTTTTTCAGTAGTCATGTATGGATGTGAGAGTTGGACTATAAAGAAAGCTGAGCACCAAAGAATTGATGCTTTTAAACTGTGGTGTTGGAGAAGACTCTTGAGAGTCCCTTGGACTGCAAGGAGATCCAACCAGTCCATCCTAAAGGAGATCAGTCCTGGGTGTTCATTGGTGGACTGATGTTGAAGCTGAAACTCCAATACTTTGGCCACCTGATGCAAAGAGCTGACTCATTTGAAAAGACCCTGATGCTGGGAAAGATTGAGGGCAGGAGGAGAAGGGGACAACAGAGGATGACATGGTTGGATGGCATCACCGACTCACTGGACATGGGTTTGGGTGAACTCCGGGACTTGGTGATGGACAGGGAGGCCTGGCATGCTGCAGTTCATGGGGTCGCAAAGAGTTGGACACAACTGAGCGACTGAACTGAACTGTGTAAACAAAAAGAAAGACGTTTTAAAGCAGACAGGATATGGCAGCCATTTTGAAATTAGGAAGGGAAGACCAAGGGAATCACAGAGAAGCCAGTGAACAGTCTTGACATCCCTGTGCCTGTGAAATGACCTGGCACTGCCCTTCTCTGACAAGGAAGATAACCCTTTGTTCTTTAAGTCACTTGCAGACAGACATCCTCTTATCTGCAGCCCAAAGAGTTCTCACTGATGCTGCTGATTCCACGAGGAAGGGAGTGGGTTCTGTAGCCAGGCTGCCTGGGTGCAAAGCTGGGCTCTGCCATTTGCATGCTGTGTGACTTGGGGAAATCAGTTCTCCTCTCTGAGCCCTCATTTAGTCATTTAAAGATACAGCAGCCACTTGTGTTTTGTCGCCTTTAGAACACAATTTCTGAGATTTAACTGAATCTAATTCCTCAGCTCACAGTAGGTTCTCATTCTGTATTGCACGAGGCCACTCTTTTTATTTATTAATTTGGTCCCTTTTATCTCCATTTCCCAATTCCATCCTTTTCAGAGCAACCCCTCTGATGCATCGAATGTGTAGCTTTTCCTTTGTTTGTGTTTTAAGTATTTTTAATTTACATAGTGGTATTGTGTTCTCTTGGGTCGGCCCAAACATTTGTTTGGGTTTTTCCAGGAGGTGTTACAGGCTTCCCTGATAGTTCAGTTGGTAAAGAATCTGCCTGCAATGCAGGAGACCCCGATTCAATTCCTGTGTTGGGAAGATACCCTAGAGAAGGGATAGGCTACCCACTCCAGTATCCTTGAGTTTTGCTGTGGCTCAGCTGGTAAAGAATCCGCCTGCAATGTGGGAGACATGGGTTCGATCCCTGGGTTGGAAAGATCCCCTGGAGAAGGGAAAGGCTACCCACTCCAGTATACTGGCATGGAGAATTCCATGGACTGTATAGTCATGGGGTCACGAACAGTCGGACATGACTGAGCGACTTTCACTTTCATAAGGTGTTACAGAAAGCCCCGTGAACTTTTGGGCCAAACCAAAATAACTCATTCTGGCTTTCCCAATAACAACTAGGTTTTACGAGATTTATATAAATATGCATGAACGCTAAGTTGCTTCTGTTGTGTCAGACTCTTTGTGACTCTATGGACTGTAGCCCACCAGGCTCCTCTGTCCATGGGATTCTCTAGGCAAGAGTACTGCCATGCCCTCTTCCAGGGGATCTTCTCGACCCAGAGATCAAACCCACATTCACTGTGGCTCCTGCATTGCAAGCGTATTCTTGACTGTTGAGCCAATGGCTAAGCCTTATATAACTTTATGTCTCTCTGAATCTTTCCTCCAGAAAGCAGTTTGGTGCTCAGTGAGGGTGCCCTCCACAATCTACCTCCTCCATTACTGGCAGTGGTGGCCATATCTGAACCCTGGCCCTGACCCAGCATACCACAGGGGCTGCTGTGCTAAAGACGGTCACATGACATAGGTCTCCTTCTGGACTTTTGGTACTTGCATTCAGGGCTAAATTTCTGCATTCCAGGGTATATGAACCCTTAATTTGATTAAATATTTGCAGAATGCCCTTAAGAAAGGGCGATCGTTCACACTCTGTAGCAGCAAAGAGAGTTCCAGTGGCCCCCATTCCTGCCAACATTGGGCACTCTCCAGCCTTCTTATTTTTGCCAATCTCACTGAAGTACATTTCATTGTTGTTTCAATTTACATAGTACCTACTTCATAAGGCTGTTTTGAGAGGCCAAGGAGGTAATGTACGTAAAGTGTTTAACTCATTGCTTAGTACATAGTAAATGCTAAAAAGGTACCGTGGTTTGATTTAGCTAATCCTCAGTTACTCTCATTATTGAACTTGGCACATAGTAGGTGCTCAATAAGTGCATCCCCTCTGCCTTCCCCGGCACCGCTTGATCATCCCCCCTCCCACTCTCCCACCCTGGTGGAGTTGCTCCCAGTCCCTTCCCACAGACTCACCCGTAGTCTCTTCACTCTCCCAGCTGAGGTCCTTATGAGACTCCCTGTGGCCGAAGAGACTCTTCAAGATGGCATTGGCGATGGGCAGCATCATGGCGGTAGAAGCAGTGTTGCTCAGCCACATGGACAGAAATGAGGTGGTCGCCATCATCCCCAGGATGAGCCTGGGGACACAGGGAGTTAGGGGGTAGATCTAGAACCGGGGCCCCTGGTCCCAGTTTGCATCCCACTTGTCTACAGATGGAAAGTCAGGGCCCAGCAAGGACGAGCCAGTGACCAATGGAAACCAAATCCACTCACCATGCTTATTCTAGCTCTTAAGGAAATTGACTAGCTGTATGTAAGTGAACTGACCTCAGGTACCCAGGGTAAAATAGTTCCGGAGGGGCACCAACCCTAAATTTTCTATCCTTTGCCCCCAAATCCTTAATGGCTCCCATTGCAGAAAAAAAGATGCCCTGACACCAAGATTTTCCACTATTTTACCCTAAACAGTCTTTCCAGCCTCCTCTCCCTCATCCCTTCTTCCCAGGCACCCTTCTCAGGCTCTGCTGAATTTCTCATCAGCCCCCAAACATGCCCTGATGCCCAGACTGCCTGCCATCACTTGGTCCTTCCCACCAATAAGAATCTAAATTTAGTGGTTTTTTTTCCCTTTACGTTGAACTCTTAATCCACCCTAAATTTATTTAGATGTATAGACTGCATATTAAAAAGCAGAGACATTACTTTGTCAACAAAGGTCCATCTAGTCAAGGCTATGGTTTTTCCAGTAGTTATGTATGGATATGAGAGTTGGACTATAATGAAAGCTGAGCGCCAAAGAACTGATGCTTTTAAACTGTGGTGTTGGAGAAGACTCTTGGGAGTCCCTTGGACTGCAAGAAGATCCAACCAATCCATCCTAAAGGAGATCAGTCCTGGGTGTTCATTGGAAGGACTGATGTTGAAGTTGAAACTCCAATACTTTGGCCACCTGATGTGAAGAGATGCATGGCATCACCAACTCAATGGACATGAGTTTGGGTAAACTCTGGGGGCTGGTGATGGACAGGGAGGCCTGGCGTGCTGCGGTTCATGGGGTCGCAAAGAGTCGGACATGACTGAGTGACTAAACTGAACTGATAAAGCAGAGTCAGATCTAAGAAGGTTTTTTTTTAATGAATTAATTATACCAACATCTACCATTTATTGAATCCTTCCCTTCCCCACAGATCTAGATTTCTTCCAGATTATTTATTATTTGTTTTAAAAATCTGTTTCTGAACTAGTATCATACTGTTTTCATTGTTATAACTTTAAAACCCTGAATATTCGTTGAAAGGACTGTAACTGAAGCTCCAAAACTTTGGCCACCTGATATGAGGAACCAACTCATTGGAAAATACCCTGATGCTGGGAAGGATTGAGGGCAGGAGGAGAAGGAGACGATGGAGCTTGAGATGGTTGGATGGCATCATCAATTCAGTGAACATGAGTTTGAGCAAACTGTAGGAGATAGTAAAGGACAGGAGAGCCTGGCATGCTGCAGTCCATGGGGTCGCAAAGAGTTCGGCAGAACTTAGTGACTGAACAGCAACAAACTTTAAAACGTGTTTGATAGTAGCCTCATCCTTTCTTTAGTGTCAAATACAACCTCCTCCAGAAGGAAGTCACCTGGGTGGCATCCAGCTTCTCATCCTCGTTTGCTCCCCACGTGGCAGCCAAGAGGAATTTTTAAAAAATGCCAATCCAGTCATGTCACTCCCCAGCTTAGAATTCTTTAAAGCAGAGATTCATAGACAGAGGGTCCATGGATATAATTCAGGATGGAAATGATGGGAGTAAATGAAACTCTACTTTACTAACATCTAATATTCCCTCATAGGTTAGTTGGTAAAGAGTCTGCCTGCAATGTAGGAGACCCTGGTTCGATTCCTGGGTCGGGAAGATCCACTGGAGAAGGGATAGGCTACCTACTCCAGTACTCTCGGGCTTCCCTCGTGACTCAGCTGGTAAACAATCTGCCTGCAACGCAGGAGACCCTGGTTTGATTCCTGGGTCAGGAAGATCCCCTGGAGAAGGGAAAGGCTACCCACTCCAGTATTCTGGCCTGGAGAATTCCATGGGCTGTATAGTCCATGGGGTCGAAAAGAGTCAGACACAACTGAGTGACTTTCACTTTCCCTTCACTTTCACTTCAATAGAAATTGAACATTTCCTTCAGTGATTAATGAAAACAATAAAGTTCAGTATTATTATAAGGGACTTGGTTACAGCCTCAAAACTACAATTACTAGGCTGTCGCTAGATCTCATCATTTATTGTGTTAATAAAGAAGTTCACATGGTATTCTACCAGAAATTTTTTTCTATCACAGATTTGTGTGGTTTTAAAACATTATTTGGATAAGTTCATTTTGCTGTGATTGTTGTTGTTTTAACTCCTACATGTGCTTTATGCATTTAAATAACATTACTGGGAAGGACGCCTTAAGATGCAGCAAACTGCAAAAAAAAAAAAAAAACCCAATAACTTCATTTTAAAGGCCATTCAATTCTCTTAAAATGAAAGTCTGAATCCTATCCAGGAGGCCCGAGGCCCCATAGGAATGGACCCTATCTCCTGTCTCTCCAAGGCCATCTTTCCATCCACTCCCCACCCACTGGGTCACCTTGGCTGGTAAATAGAAAACCAGGATGACAGAGCCAGCGCTTACTGTACAGACTCTCATATTGTCATTTTATAAGCAGAGAGAGGGTAAGTCACTCCCAGAGCAGGAAAGGTAGGATTCAGCCCCAAGTCACCTGAGTCGAACTACTAACACAGCCCCCCTCTAAAACTACTGGACACGAATCCCTGGGTGAGGTCTGGGAACCAGCATTTCAACTGACTCCCAAGTGATTCTTATGTAATTTTGAAAACCACCCAAGAGCCTAGCACTGTGTCTCGCACACAGAGTGGGGTTCACTAAATATTTGGGAAATGATTGAACAAGTGGATGGTGGGACATGATGAGTTTGTTGCATCAGATGACCAGAGCGGGAAGGGTGGGTTTGGGCTCCGAGAACGGGGCCCCTCTGCCTCTCCACCTCTGGGCTGGACCCCATTACCTGGCCTTACCTGGCTGGCTGGACCCCGGTGAGCATCAGGACCTTGAGGGCAATTCTCCGGTGCAGGTTCCACTCCTCAATGGCGCTGGCCATGATCAGACCGCTGAGGAAGAGGAAGTTGGTGTCCAGGAAGTACTGGGCGCAGACCTTGTTGGAGGGCAGGATGCCCAAGAAGGGGAAGAGGACGATGGGCAGCAGGGCTGTCACCGAGAGGGGCAGGGCCTCGGTGCACCAGTACACCGCCATGAGCAGGATGACGAACAGGCAACGGCCTTCCTGCAGCGGGGAGATGCAGGCTTAGGAGGGTCAGCAGAACTTGGGGTGGCAGGGACAGAAGAGATCCTGGAGCAGGGCCCATCCCCGAGGCACGTTCCTTGGGGAGGCAGTGGAGAGGGTACGTGCCCAAGGCTCAGACCTTGAGCAGGTGGTGTCACTGATCTGAGCCTCATTTTACTCAACTATAAAGTGGGGGAGCCATACCTGTCATTTTATAGGACTGTGTGAAGGTCACATGAAATACCCCCATTGTCTTTGAAGTAGTCCCTGAGATGCGCACGAGAGTGAAAGCGGTTTGAGGGACTTCCCTGGTGGTCCAGTGGTTAAGACTCAGTGCTTCCACCACAGGGGGCACAGGTTCGATCCCTGGTGGGGGAGCTAAGGTCTCTCATGCCACATGGCACAGCCAAAAAGAGAGAGAGTGTGTGAAAGTGAAAGTAGTTTGCTTGATGGGCAAGCCTAGAAAGCTCTGAAAGGGCACTGAGGAAGTGAAATAGAGAAGGAAGCCAAGATGATTTATTAACGAGACGGTTACCGCTGTGGGCAGCTGGAGTGCGATCTTGATCAGGACCCCTGAAGAAAGGGTAGATCAGACCTCAGAGTAGTCCCCCTGGGAGGCAAGGAAGCAGCCAACTCTTGGTCATCATTGGTTGAGGGTTGCTCGTGGGAGCGTTAACTCCCCAGCACTTGGGCCTGCCCTGTGCAGCAGCCAGAGAACATGCTCCTGCCGAGCATCCTGGGTTCAGTAAGAAGCTACCAGCCTGTGCAGAATGGTGAGTGCCACAGGGGATGCAGAAAGAGCACCAGTAGCTACTGCTGCACCCACACGCGGCATTTAGCACAATGTCCAATACCCGGTACACACTCTATAAAGAGTGACGATAGTTACTGATATTTATTGAGTTATTGGTCTTCCAAGGTGGTTCAGTGGTAAAGAATCCACCTGCCAATGTAGGAGATGCAGGTTCGATCCCTGGGTGGGGAAGATCCGCTGGAGGAGGAAACAGCAACCCACTCCAGTATTCTTGCCTGGAGAATCCCATGGACAGAGGAGCCTGGTGGACTATAGTCCATGGTATTGCAAAGCAGTCAGACACGATTTAGTGACTAAACAATAGCGACAACCTTGGGTGATTAAGTACCAGGTGTTGTTTATTCCTCACAAAATCCCAGTGAAGTAGGTGCAATTAATATGACCGTTTGATGGATTGGCAATTTAAGATGCAAGGAGGTCACTAGCGAGGCAATGACTGTGAACCAAAACAGTCTGCCTCCAGAGCCAACTCTCTTAACCAAGTTGTCAGCTGATTACTAGAATCTAGGACAGCTTGACAATGCAATTTCAAAGATCCAAAACAAAACAGATTGAGGCTGATTCAAGTGCAATCTATTCCAGAGACATCCTCACAGACACTTGGAAATAATGTTTCACCAACGAGTTAGGCATCTCTTAGCATGGTCAAGTTGACTGATGAAATTAACCTGAAAGCAGATTTTTATACCTTACTGGTTTTCTCCTCCACTAGAATGTAAACTCTAGGAGGGCTGGGATTATATCCCTGAAGCCAAGAGCAGTGCCTGGAACTTTTAGTAGGAACCCAAAGTATTTGTTGACATGACTAATACTTGTAACTCAGAGACAGTGCTTACAACATGCTCCCTGTCTTCCATTCTGCAAACATTACTCCTGACCAGACTGGGAGTTGAGACTAGGAAAATGACTGGGACATTGTCATGCACTTTTACCAGCAAATCTGTGCCAATCATAGGACCATTTTCAATAGTTAGTTCTTCTCAAACTCAAGTGACCTTATCAGACTCTACCCACCTAGTATTCCTCAAGTGGTGTGCTGGGAAATGATTAACAACTGACTCTGAAAAACTGCAGGTATGTGTGTGTAAAAGTTCTTAACTACTACTCAATTCAGCTAAGAAGTCACTCAAGTCATCGATCAATGAGTTTAGTTCCACTATGAATGTGTGTGTGCTAAGCTGTGTCCGACTGTTTGCGATCCCATGGATTGTAGCCCACCAGGTTCCTCTGTCCAGGAATTTTCCAGGCAAGAAGACTGGAGAGGGTTGCCATTTCCTACCAGCATATCTTCCAGACCCAGGGATTGAACCCATATCTCCTGCATTGGCAGGTGAATTCTTTACCCCTAGTGCCACCTGGAATGTTAGTTATATTTTCCTTTATATTAATTATTAAGACAAAATGGACTCAATGAATAGTCCATTTATCAATGGTGTGTCTTCTTTACTGAATCAAATGATGGTTTTCAAATACTGGAGGAGGGGACTTCCCTGACGGTTCGGTGGTTACAACTTTGCCTTCCAATGCAGAGGGGTGTGGGTTTGTTCCCTGGTTGGAGAGCCAAGATCGCTCGTGCTTCATGGTCAAAAAACCAAATCATAAGGCAGAAGCAATATTGTAATAAACTCAATAAAGACTTAAAAAATGATCCGCATGAAAAGACGTTGGACGAAAAGTTGCTCATTTTTTGTGCTATTCACAATGTCCCAGCTATAGACAACACATTTTAAGTGTGATCTGCATTACTAAATTTTCCCATCACCTTAAAACTAGACAAGCACCCAAACAATAAGCCAAGCCCTGATTTGTAGTGTTTACTGATTCCTATGGTGTGAATACCGCCACATGGCTGATTTGAAGCCACCAAGTTACATCACTGGGCACAGAATGCTGGGAGATGGATAGTATCACAACACTCTACAGTATTTCTACTGTACAGTTAGAGGTAAATAATAGTAGAGGTAGATAACCGTAGATGTAAATAACATCAAGACCTTACAAAATAGTAACACAATTAGGAAGTGATGAGCTTTGACTATCTATTACCTTTGTTTTGATATATTTTATTTAACACCAGTTCATAAAATTTCACCTTAAATAGTGTCTACGTTCAACAACTAGCTAGCAAAGTTCATGAAAATCTAACCATCGGGTCTCGTGAGCCAGAAGTACACGGCTCCAGTCACGGTTGTGGGCCTCCAGGCAGAAACACAAACATGGACTCCCCAAGGAGTCAAGGTCACTCTGGTGCAAACTTGACATTCTTCAACCCATGTGTGGTATCATGCTCCATCATGCACCCATCGTTTAAAAATAATACAACTGTTTGCTGTCAAAGCTTGCTGCTGGCTTTGGAAGACATGCCACATCTATCCTGTTTTATATACAACCTGACAGGCCAATAGGTATTTCAGTTTGAAAAAGATATGTGTGTCTAATCAAGCAAATACCATAGGCTGGGTGGCTTAAACAGCAGACAATTATTTTTCACAGTTCTGGAGACCAGAAGCTCTGGGGTCCAGGTGTCAGCAGACTTGGGTTGTGGGGAGAACTCCGTTTGTGACTCATAGATGACTGTCTTCTTCTTACGTCCTTACTTGGTCCTTCTTTGGTGCCAGGCATAGAGAAACATGCTTTCTTCTAATAAGAGCTATAATTTCATTCCCAGGCTTCCCAGGTGGCGCTAGTGGATAAAGAACCCACTTGCCATTGTAGGAGACATAAGTTTGGGGTTTGATCCCTGGGTCAGGAAGATCCCCTGGAGGAGGAAATGGCAACCCACTCCAGTATTCTTGCCTGGGAAATCTCATGGACAGTGGAGCCTGGCAGGCTATGGCCCATAAGGTCACAAAGAGTCGGACTTAGCACATAGCACATAGCACAATTCCATCCCCACCCTCATGAACTGATCTAATCTTACAGCTTCAAAAGGATACTAAATAGATAGTATGAACCACTTGATACCAATAAATTTGATAACTTGGAGGAAATAGAAAAACTTCTTGAAAAACATAACTTATTCAATTATTAGAGAAAGAAATAGAAAAACTATTTCATTGACTTTGAAAGAAATGGAATTAATCATTAAAAATCCCCCTGCAAAAACACAAAAACAAAAAATACTTCTAAGCCCTGCTGGCTTCAATGGTAATTCTACCAAATGTTTAAGGACTAAATAATATCTATCTTACACAAATCCTTCCAGAGAATAGAAGGAAAAAAGGAGCACCTCTCAATCCATTTTGTGAGGCCAGCGTAACCCTCTTACCTGGGTTATCCTGATAAAGGTGTGAAGCGAAAAGAAAAGAATATTATAATAGTTGAGGTCACCTGGAAAATTCGAGCTCTGAGAAGCTCTATTTAGAACTGCCTTCTCAATCCTGCCTCCCATCACCATGCAGCAGAATAATTATGGTAATAATGACAACCACCAACATGTTTTGAGTATTTATTAAATTCCAGGCATTTGACATGTATTAATTCATTTAACGAGAGGCCCTATTATTTTTCAGAGGGGATTACAGAAGACATGGGTTTAGTCATGCGTGTGAAGCTGTGACCCAGATAAGTCAGTCCCATGATGGTGTTGCAATTCATGAACTGCACATCTAAACAGAAATTCTAATTTTTAAACTCCTTTCCCTTAAACATGTGAAGGACTCCGAGTATAACGAGAGCTAACAAGTGCTTACAACTGGCCGGGTACTTTTCCTAGTAATTTACATGCATTAACTCATTCCGTTCCTTAGCTCCTCTTGGAGGCAGGTATTATTAATATCCATTTTACTGATGGGACAACTGAGGCAAAGGGGATAAGCCAGGTGTCTTGCTCAAAGTTACTGAGGCAGAGCCAGGATTTGAACTCAAGGCGGCCTGACTCCAGAGTTTGCACTCTGTACCACTCCACATCTCTGCATGATCCGCGGCTGCCCTTGCCAAATTCCTGCATCCTCTAGATCGCTAGCATCCCTGGAATCTCTCAAACTCCTAGATCAAAAGAACCCCTCTGAAGCTCACTGGCCTGGCCTGCCATCTATGTCCCTCCATCACTTCTCATCTGTGCCCCCACTGTCCCCAAAGAACACGCTCTTAATGACCATCATGTCCCCTCCCGATTTCCCCATTCCAGAAGCCTCACCCTTCCATTTTGTCTTTTCTTTTCCAGAGAATGATCTAACTGGAAGCTATCATCCTTGCTCTCATTCATATGAGAGCAACCACCACCAGCACCATAGTAAGACTACTAAGAACCAACCTTTACTGAGAACGTGCTACGGGCCAGACACCATTCCAAATACTGTCCCTGCATGATCTCAGTTTAGTTGTGACTGTCACAACCGCCTTAGGAAGTAGGTCCCATGCTTACCTCCCTTGTACAGATAAGGAAACTGAGGCACAGGGTGGTTAAGTAACCTGACCAACATTACAAAGGCTCCCAGGTGGCGCTAGTGGTAAAGAAACTGCCTGCCACTGTAGGAGACATAAGAGACGCAGGCTCAGTCCCTGGGTTGGGAAGATCCCCTGGAGAAGGGCATGGCAGAAACTGACCATTCTACTTTCTATGCAGAGATCATGTGTGTGCACTCAAGTAACTGGAGGATTTTAATTATTAACACTTCTCAAGAGTGATGGGGCAGTCGTGGTCTTCAGGACTACGTGGGTAATAGGGGAAGAACGTCCCCTCTACATTTTTAGAGCGACAACTGGAGAGAAAAACAAACATGATTTTTAAAATATTAGCTTTATGAGCTATAGTTTACACACAATAAAATGCATGTATTGTAAGTGTACAGTCTGTGTTTCGACAAATGTATGAACCCACACAATCACCATCCCAATCAAGATGCAGAACGTTTCCAGTAAAGAAATCTGGTGAACATGTACAATGCAATACTACTCAGCAGGGATATGCACGGACCGAGAAATGACCACACTAAGTGAAATAAGTCAGAAAGGCCAATATTGTATGATAAAACTTACATGCGGAATCTAAAAATACGATACAAATGAACTTACAAAACAGAACCAGACTCACAGACATGGAGAACAAACTACTTATATATGAAAATAGAGGACCTACTATACAGCACATGGAATTATAGTCAGTATTTTATAATAAATTATAATGGAAAAGAACCTGAAAAAGAATATATATATATAATTGAATCACTTTGATGTACACCAGAAACTTGCAAAACATTGTAAATCAACTATAGCTCAAAAAAAAGAGACACAGAGCATTTCCATCCCCCGAGAGAGTACCCCTCAGCCCCTTTCAGGTCAGTCCTCAGGACCCCTTCAAAACATGGCCATGATTTCCATCACTATAGCTTTTTTCTCCTCTTCTGGGAATTTACTTGAATGGAATGATACAGAATGGACCTTTGTATTTTCTGCTCAGAGTAGTGTCTGTGGTTCATCCTGGAGGTTGTGTGTGTTTGAAGTTTTCTCTTGTTCATAGCTGCATAGCATTCAATTCTGTAAATATACCACTCTTTCTCTGTACATCTTCTTGCTAATGGAAACTGGAGTGCTTCCAGTTTGGCATTATTGTAAATAAACCTGTTGTAAATATTCGAGCACTTCTGCTTCAGGGGTGACATCTTGCCAGTCCTTTAGTACAACGCTATAAATTCTGTGCATTATATGATGGGAGGGGCTGTTGGTAAATTCTGGGCTGCCTGGGTGGCCTTTCAAAGGCCTTTGAGTCCCAGGCCTGGATTCTCTCTCCCTTTCCCCTCTTTTCTCCCTCCCTCTGTTTGTCTCACTCTGTCCCACTTTCTCTTCCCTCTCTGGGTGCTCTTGCCAGGAGGTCAACATTCATCTTTTGTGGAGAAATGACTCCAGATCCAGCACATGTCAGCCAGTGGGGGTGACCCAAGGGAAATGGCAGGAACCGGGAAGTCGATCGTTGGCCCTCACGGGGCTTCGGCAGTAAGTGGGTCAACAGTGTTTCGTTGCCTCGATGGTTAGGAATTGGAGCAGGGCCGGGGTGACCCAAAGTAGCTCCCCTGCCTGGGTTGAGCTTCCTGTGGGCAAACTGGATTCAGAATTGCCAGCTGAGCGCCAGGCATCTGGTGAGGAATTAATAAGTACTGCTACCCCTCACCCCCACCCCTCCATCCCTGCAGTCCTCTAGGCCAGAGCTGAGTTCCAGAGACCAAAAGTCTCCCAGGAGGCCTGGAGGCAAGACCAGAGAGCTGGCCTGCAGACGATAAGTGGTGGGCACTCAGTGATTCAGCCGGCCAAGCTGGTTCCCACCTCCAGGGCTTTGCACCTGCTGCCTCCTCTGCCCGGCCTTCAGCCTTGATCTCTGCCTATCTCACTCCTCCTTGTTCAGCCTCATCTCAAAGGTCGCCTCTTCATGGACCACTCTACTGTCCACGATCTGATCCCCACAACCCAGCCTCGTTCTTGTCAAGCACTTTCCAATGACTGCAGAATTTATTCATTCACTTATCATTAGCTCTCTTCCCACCAGACCTCAAGCTCCAGGCAAACAGCGTTCTTGTCTGTTTTGCTCACCTCTCTCTTTAGGGCCTCAGTGGACATTTGTTAAATGAATGATTGTATGTGTATGTGTGTGTTTAGTCAATCAGTTGTGTCCGACTCTTTGGACTGTAGCCCGCCAGGCTCCTTTGTCCATGGGATTTCCCAGGCAAGGATACTGGTGTGCGTTGCCATTTCCTCCTTCAGGGGATCTTCCCAACCCAGGGATCAAACCCATGTCTCCTGGTCTCCTGCACTGCAGGCAGATTTTTTACCCACTGAGCCATTGGGGAAGCCCAAATGAATGACTAAATGCTCTAAATCAGGCATCACAACCTCAAGTGCAAGGAACAATTTAATGAGTGAAGTGGGCTAGCCTAAGGAAAATCACTTCATTTTTCTGGAGTCTGATTTGCACTTCTGACAGTGCTGTGGGTACAGGGAACTGATCTTCCAACACAGGAAAAAAATGACCAAGTTTGATGATAAATTACAGCTGGCACTGGGCTTTCATGTCATGGGGGCAACAGGAAGAAGTGGGGACTCTGGTGAAGTGGGGAGTATAGGCCCCTTGAAAACAGCAACTGCTGCTCAGCTCCTGACTATTGCCATGGGGCCCAGGATGCCAGCTCTGGTTTTTCAAGAAAGGCTTGAAATTGTGCTTTTATGTGACATTTCACAGTTTTAAATTATTTGCTCATTAAAATGAAAGTATGGGCCAAAAAAAAAAAAAAAAACCAACAACAACCCATGTCCGCAAAAGGCATCAGACCCATGGTCACCAATGTATGACCTCTTGTCTAAATGGTCTTAATGGGTGGAAAGTCCCAGAAAAGAGCTCACACATACACAATTCTGATCTAATGTCAAGTTGTTCATGGATTACTAGGAATCACAGGATGCTCTGTGAGAAGTCCTTGTTCTGTTTAAAAACCCTCATTTTACAGGGACAGAAACTGAGGTCACGGAGAAGCCACATGGAGCACAAGAGCAGATCTCATGGTTCCTGGTCCAAATAGTGGATCAGGGAGCGGGGTCCAGTGGGGTCGGTTTTACTCCGGCACACAGCACGTCCGAGCCACCTCTACCTCTGGGCCCCCTGTTCAGTGAACTCAGACCAGCCACCTGGCCACAGGGAGAGTCAGTCTGCGTGTCTGCCGAATGGAATCTTCCTTTGGTTCCCTCAAGGGCAGGTTTGGGTAAAGCCTAGCGTCACATGAACCCAAGGCCCTGTTCCTTTGAATTTTAACCTCTGGAGTCCAGAGGTAGGGGGAGGTGTCTGCTCTCGAAGGCTCACTTTCTGGGTCATCTCAAGAGTCATCAGTACGCCCCTTGGCCACTCCGTTCGGTCTAGATGTTCTGCTTCAGGAAGGGGAATTTGCTGAGATGGCACAGGATAGACGGAGTTGTGGCTCAAGGTGAAACACTGCTCACGGCCCCAGCCTGTGCCCTCTGCCAGCAGAAGCTGCCATGACTCAGCTAAAACCCTCAGGGGGGACTACCCGAAGGAGACTGCAGTCCGAGAAGACTGGGGTGAGAAGCCAGAAGGCTGGTCCTAACTGTGAAAGCTGATTGACCCCAGAGGCCAGAATCTGGAAGGATTTGATGCAGATGTGGTTGGGGGATAGATGAAATGGAAAGTGGTCAGATTTCTTTTTCAGAAGGGAAAAGAATGCCAAGGAAATCTCTAGAACTAGGCTGTCCAAATATACCAGTTCTGGGCCACTGGTGGCTGTGTAAGTTTGAATTCATTAAAATTAAATTAAATTTAGAATTCCAGGTTCTCAGTCACACGAGCCACATGTCAAGTGCTCCACAGTTACATAAGATGAGTGTCTGTCATTCTGGACAGAGCAGATCTAGAACGTCCCCATCACTGCAGAAAGTTCTCTTGGACAGAGTCATTCTAGAGGATTCAGGTCCGAGGGCCAGGAAGCCTGGGCATAGTGCTTTTGCCACTGATTCTTGTGTCAAGTCACTGAGTTCATCCATCTGCAACTTGGGAATAATAATGGTGCGATGCCTACATCCTAGAGGATCCCACGAGAAAGGATGCACATAAACGCATTCTGAAATGCGTACTTAACAGGCAGAGTAGGAGTGAGATTACAAATGAATTTCTTCATTTTTCCAAATTTCAACTATATATGTACATGTTTTTTTAAAATAGACATTCCCTGAATACATATGTAATGTATCTATAAAATTCTGAGGTTGCATTCTCTTTTCTGAGAATTAGGAAATACTTCCTTGTGCAGAAATTTGAGGCCAGCCTGATTTCTTCCTCCTTAGAGCTCATCAAATTTTTTGCCTGGATATCCATAACATTATTTGGTTTAATCCTCAATTCATTCATGTTGCCATGACATAGCTCAGAGTTGATGAGTCTCTATATGTTATTTTTCCTTGGAGACAGAAAATTTGTATATGTTTTAAATTAATTTGACTTCAGGGTCATTTAATTAATTAATCCTCTAGAATTAGAGGTAAATTAATTTTCTACTATTAAAGATTCCAATATTGTTTTCTGTTTTATTTGTTTGATTTCTTTTTCTTTCTTCTTCAGCAACACCAATTACGCAGAAGTTGGATTTCCTTTGTCTTCCATATTGACCATTTTTCTTTCATCCTTTCTTACTCTTTCTTACTTAATTTTGTTACATCTTCTTTAGCCTGTGTAACAAGTTCTTGATTATGTTTTTAATAGTTTACATTTTGCTATTTCCAGTAGAGCTTTTATAATAGTGTGGCTTCACTTTTCTCTGTCACCCACTTTCATTTCTCTTCTGACACTGCTTTTCTCAACTCCATCTACTTTTTATTCTCTTCTTTGAACTTTTTATTTCTTATCTTGAGACTTATTTTAGGAAGGTCATCATTTGTTTTTTTGTGTGTATTTTACAGAGAAATGTCAGTTCAGCAGTTTCTCCTACTTCATAACACAACTCTTCCAGTATTTTTCTTTGTTTATTTTTCATTTGATGTTCTCTTTCCTCTTATTTCTCACACAACCTTTTTGTAGGTCCCGTGCTGGCTACTTGTCACAGATATTTGTTAAAGGAAAGTGTGTGGACAGGAGCTGGAAGGAAGCTGAGGCAGGCAGGTAACCCTGTGGATTATCTTAGATCCTTTGTCACCAGCGCTGCCCTGAAATATATTAATATCTCTACTCTAAGCAATAGACTTGGAGTGGAGATTAAGTTTAAAGACCTAAGAATATCACAGTTCTTCAGTGTCTCCTTGAGTAAGTCTCTGACTCACTGAGAGAGAAAATTAGAACCCTTAGAACCAAACGGCTGATTGTTATCTATTCTTTCTCTCACCTGCCACTTTAACATCCTACTTCTTGCCAAGGGTCTTCAAGTCTCTTCATGCAGTTCATCTGAACTCTGAACTGTCACATACATCTCAGTGACTCTCCCTTCCCCTGCGCAGGCTTCAGGCTTTGCCAGGATTAGGAAGGGTTCATAGAGTTGAAAAACCCTTCTGGAGACTTCTACCTCCTGCTCAGGAGCTGCAGAAGCACATGCCACTCTTGGTTCCCTTCTGCACTTTGGTCCAAATCCCACAGTCATTGTCAGTCTTCACAAACAGGGTGGGATTGTGGTCTGCCCTTCTTTCATCAGATATGGCAATTTCTCCTCTTTTGTTGCTTTTTGTTACTTTTCCCAGACTGCTTCAGAAAGGTGAATGGAATAGAAAAGTCTGGACTCCACCAACGTAGTAATTTTGTCATCAGAAAGTACTACATCTCCTTTTGCTTATCTGTCTTTTCTAATCTTCCTATAATAAACATGCAGTAGAAATAGTGTTGGGCTTCTCGGGTGGTACTAGTGGTAAAGAAGCTGCCTGCCAATGCAGGAGACGTAGGAGACACGGGTTCAATCCCTGGGTTGGGAAGATCCCCTGGAGGAGGGCATGGCAACCCACTCTGGTATTCTTGCCTGGAGAATCCCCTGGACAGGGGAGCCTGGGGTCGCAAAGAGTCAGACATGACTGAAGTGAGTTAGCATGCACGCACAGAAATAGTATTGGCTTTGGAATCAGACAAGCCTGAACACTAAATGCAATCCTTCCACACTCTAGCTGTGTGATCTAGTTATTTAACTGCCCTCACCATCAGTTTCCTTGTGTGCTATAGGCACGTAATAATAGTCTCTACCTTGGAGAGTGATTTATTTCATATGAAATGACCACGGACATGGGAATGCTCAATAAATTTGAGCTATTGTTACATTGCAATAACAATACAAGGGTAGGGGTTTCCCTGGTGGCTCAGTGGTAAAGAATCCATCTACCAATACAGGAGACTCAGGTTCGATCCCTGATCTGGAAGATCCCACATGCCGTGGTGCACCACAATTATTGAGTCTGTGCTCTATAGCCTGGGAGCCACAGCTATGGTGCCCACGTGCCGCACCTACTTAAGCCTGGGTGTCCTGCAGCCCCTGTTCCATAACAAGAGAAGCCAGCACAACGAGAAGCCCATGCACTGCAGCTAGAGAGTAGCCCCTACTTGCCGGAACTAGATAAAAGCCCTCGCGGCAACGAAGACCCAGCAGAGCCAAAAATAAACAAAATTATTTAAAAAATAATAATACAAGTTTAATTTCTTAAAGTGAAAGTGAAAAATCGCTCAATTGTGTCCGACTCTTTGCGACCCCATGGACTAACAGTCCATGGAATTCTCCAGGCCAGAATACTGGAGTGGTTAGCCATTCCCTTCTCCTGGGAATCTTCCCAACACAGGGATCGAACCCAGGTCTCCCACACTGCAGGCAGATTCTTTACCAGCTGAGCCACAAGGGAAGCCCAAATTTCTTAAAGCTGAGCTTCAAATAAACTATTCTTAAATCTTTAAATAAATCCTAAAATATCCGAGCTAGAATTAACCTGAGATTACTTAATCCAGCGGTTCTCAATAGGGGATGACTCTGACCTCCAGGGGACAAAGGGAACATTTTTGGGTGATTGGAGGGGATGATGCCAGTGGCATCTAGTGGGCAGAGGCTGTTAAACATCCCGCAGTGCCAAGGACAGCCCCCCCACAACAGAAAATGACTTGTTTCCAGTAGGAGCAAAGTCACCATTGCTGAGGCTGAGGAACCCTGGCCTAATTTAACCCCTAGTACAATGACTGCCCAGAGAAGGACAGTGTCTCGCCTGAGGTCACACAGCAAGGCAGATGCAAGGACTTGTTTTACCCCGTTTCGTGGAAAGATCATTGCACTCTGAGGTCTATCGGGTGGCAGAAGTTGGGGGCTGAGCTGGGATGAGGGTGAGGCGGGTACATGACCCTGACAGTGAGTCCCTCCTGAAACTTTGTTCCTGGGGTCCTTCACCTGGCTGTCCCTAGTCCTGGCCCTGGCTGGGAGCAACAGTTGGGCCGGGATGGCGGGGGTGGGGGGGTCTTCATAGTCCCTCACCAGCCCAATTCATGCCAGCCTGACCCAGACATTTCTGACAGAAAGCCTTGTAATCCGCCCACTGAAGAAATCCCAGCTTCTCAGGCTCAGCTGGTCCGTAAGTATGGGGATTAAAGTCTGCAGGCAAAACACGCAGAGGTGACAACGAGAAGGAAGAAAGTGCCAGGTCAGGCAGTTAATTTTTGAGCTGGGGGAATGATTTCCAGACAGACACAAGGCAACTTGTCCCCCACTGCCCCCAAGCCTGCCCCCCTCACCCAGGAAAAGAAAGAAAGAGCACTGGGGTGTTCTCTGAGTCCGGGGCGGGAGCTGTTCGGAAACCGTGTCCACCCCACCACCCCCTCCCCCGCCCCACATCCATCTTCCTGCTGGGTTGCCTTTTTGTCAAGGCGCTGGGCTGTGAGCGAGGCGCTATGCCAGGCACTTCGGGAAGCAGGATCACGGCCAGGTGCTCACAGTGGTGCCCTCCTGCTGCCTACTAGAGGCCCATTCCCCAGGAATGTCCAGGGCCAGGGCTGTGGGGAGCCCTGAACTCTGAACTCTAGAATGGCCAGAGCCAGGCCTTCAATCTCTCGGTATCCCCTCCATCCCAAGGCTGGGCCTCCACAGTGGTCAAAACCCCTGAGGCCACTCGGGGCTGGAAATAGCGGCTCAGGCACCCACAGCTGGTGTGAGGGACCTTGGGCAGGTTCGGACCTCAGCTTGCTCGTAGATAACATAGGAACTACAGCATCACGCTGCACCTAGAAATGACCAGCCCCTGAGAAGCAGGAGCCGTTGGGATCAACAGAAAGAACAGTGGACAGGGAATTAGTTAGGAGATGGGGGCTGAAATCAGAGCCCGACGTCAAGAAGCAGAGGCGCTTGAGTTGCGAGGTTGGCATCTAGCGGTAGAGGGCCTGGGTTCGGATCCTGCCTCTACTGCTTCCTAGAACAAGTGACTTGTTGTGCCTCGGTTTCCTCATCTGGAAAATGGGGATGATGACAATGATGCTAAGAATTTCAGCCTCACAAAGTTACTGTTACAAGGATTAAATGCAGGGAATGTAGGTTGAATGCTGGGAGCAGTGCGTGGCAGATTAAGTTATAAAACGTTAGCTCCTACTGACAGGATCTGTTACTTCTGCCCATTTCCTGCCTTCCTTACACTAGTGGCTTCATCTCGATGATCCCTAAGGCGCTCCCAGTCTGTGCTTCATGTGCAGATGAAGGCAATGGATGCTGGATAGATATTAACCCCAAAAGGAAGGGAGTTTGGAGCACACACAGCAGACCCAGGCAAAGGACCCAGCAAGACAAGAGGCAGTACAAGAGAAACTCTCTCTGCTGAGGCCAAGAGTCACGAGCCTCCGCTTGAAAAGAGGGAGTTACGTAAGGCAGCTGGGGCTCAGGGTGACAAGGCCCAAAGGGGTCCCAGACTCACAGGTGCAAATCCTGGTTCACCACCTCCAAGCTTTGACCTTTGGGCTGATCGGTGGCCTTTCTGAGCCTCCATATCCCCATCCACAAATCAGGGTGCTTGGTCGCCATCCTGACAGAGCTGGGCAGGAAGTCAAAGGGAACATGGGTGGACGTGGCATCTTTGGAAGCCCTGCCAGGCTGGCAGCATCTCTCCCTGCGGTCTCCTGAGCAGCTGCCCCTGTGACCTCAGAGCACCAGCACTCTTATCTGAGACGGCTGCCCACGCTGGGCACTTGAGACGTGCCAGGCATGGTGCCCATGGACTCCCTCATTCAGCCTACCCACAGCCCTAAGAGGCAGTAATGACCGCTGTCCCCAGGTTATGTGTGGCTCAGAGATCTTGAGCTACTGGCCCGAGTTCACACTGCCTCCGTTGTGAGTGGCAGGTGACAGCAATGAAACTACCGCTCACTGAGGGATCGCTGTGACCTGGGCCCGAGCCTCGCCCTGGACACGCTGAGCTCCCCTGCTCGTCTCACGGCCCTGCTTAGAAAGCAGAAGTCGGAGGCTCAGGGAGGTTGGGCCACCTCTTCACCCAAGTCTCTAGCAAGGGGCGGAGCGTGATTTCAGCGTGGTGGTCTGAGCCCAGGGCTCTTCCCAGCCCAGGGCCCTGGGCTCAGGGAAGAGAATTACTGTAGTGACGGCAACAGTCAGCATTTACTGACTCACTGCATGCAGGTGCTGGGTTAAGCCCTTGAAACTTAGCGTGAATGTTGCTCCTCCCACATTCGGGTAGGTTCTATGAAGGAAAACGGAAGGACAGGTATTCAATAGAAAAGCACTTCAGAGGTCCTTTCACATCCTTTCTGGGTTTGTTCAGTCCTGAGGATAAGCCTGGCTGATCTTAGAGTTATCTACCTTCTGGAGGAGGAGACTGAGGCCTGGAAGGTGAAGCCTGAAACTGGCTCAGGGTAACTCAGCGGGAAATACGTAAGACAGCCCAGAAGTCTTGATCTCTGATTTCCAGCCAAGGCTCCTTCCTAACCTCTCCTCAGCCCCCAAACAATCCGAGACAGCAGTTAGAAGCCCCCTGTATCCATTTGGGCCTAAGACTCAACGGGGGAAAGAGGAGAAATGGGAGGGAGAGACTTGCCCAGGAAGACCTTCAAGGCTACCCACCCCATCCTTCCACTCCTTCCACTTGAATGGACTGTGTTAGATCCCTGGACTTATTAGCAGATGTCACGAGTTCAGGTTCTTCAAACCATTCATGAAAAGTGTTCAAGGGGCAGCTCACACCCCACTACCCCCCAAGCTTCACTAATCATTCATGAGCCAGGCAGGCGGGTGGGGGCGGGGGAGCAGCTGCCCAGTGGCCCTCTGCTGCCCACGGTCCCTCACTTCTTAGGGCTCAGGGGCTATGGGCTTTGGGGTTAGAAGGAGAATGGCAAGGGAACTTTCACCGGGATTTTTCTTTGAATAAGCACTATCTCATTTAAAATCCCAGCAACTCCTAGGAGATCAGTTTTTCCCCATTTTATAGAGAGGAGCCCCCCCAAAAACTCCCCCAGCGGCCTGACTCAGCCAGAGGACTGAGAACTTTTGGAACAAGTTCTTCCCAAAAAGAGGCCAAGTGACCGTGTGACCTCAGGCAGCGCCTTCCTCTCAGTGGGCCTCAGTCTCCCCATGTGTCCCAAGGGCCTTTCAGTCCCCAATACAGGTGGTGGGTGTGCCAAAGGCCCCCTCAGGGCTTCTCCACCTCCCCCTGCTCCTGGCAGCTGTCCCACACCTTCGGAGGCCTGTACTAACAGGAGGCCTCTCTTGGGCTGAAATGAAATCCAGCCTGAAGGCATTATGGTGGGGTCTGCCTTTAAATGCCGCCTATGCTCTTCACCTGAGTTTCTCTGTGATCAAGGGGTCCGTGGTCAGGCTCCTGGAAGGGCTGTCATGAGGACCCAGGAAGACCATTTTTTATTTCTTGAACATCCCCCATGCCCCCACCTCAGGATCTTTGCACTTACTGTCTCCTCACCTGGAATCCTCTTCCTTTGTATGCACTCAGGGCTTGTTCCTTCACCTCCGTCAACTCTTTGCTCCAGTGTCTTCTCCTTCAGGTGTTTGTTCTAATGTTCCCTTTTCTGAATCTTTCTGACTCTAATATTACACTCACCCCATTCCTGGCTCCCTGCCTTCTGTGATTTTATTCTCCATAATACTGATCATCATTTGACATACTATAGATCTTACCTTGGAGAAGGGAATGGCAACCCATTCCAATATTCTTGCCTGGAGAATCCCATGGACAGAGGAGCCTGGCGAGCTCCTTTGCACTCCATGGGGTTGCAGAGTCAGATATGACCAAGGGACTAACACATACACACAAACACACATAGATCTTATCTATTTATGTGTTTGCTTTTCAAAAAAAATGTCTACCCCTCTAGAATGTCAGCTCCACAAGTAAAAGGATTTGTGACTATTTGGTTCATTGCCGTGTTCTCTTAGACTAGTAGCTGGTATATAGTAGGTGCTCAATTAATACTTTTAAATGTAAGGATCACTTGTGGACAGTGCCTGGCACACAGGAAACATAAAGAAATATTTGCATTGATTCCATATTCATTCTACACATATTTATTAAGCACCTTGTTTGCCAAGCACTGGGGATACACTGGTTAACCAGACGGGAAGGACCCTTATTTGTACCTTACTATTTGCAGGTACTTCACTCTTTACAAAGTGCTTAGTTTCCCTGGCTCCTCAACATGGCCCCATGAGGCGAGTGGATGCATGAGACAGATGGGGAGACCCAGGATGGCAGGGGAAGTGCCTTGTTCCGCCCACGCCCCACCCCCACCCCCAGAGCAAGTCCTTGGCAGGGATCCATCCTGGATCAGCTGTGGGCCCACCACTTAGCCTAACTTCTCTTGGGCACTGAGGTCTTCCCTGCCCCTGACATTTTAAGTCTCTACCATTTACCATCATCCCACCTCCACTCTGGTCCAGCTCACTCTGCCCCAGGCCTCCTGGGAGTCAATGCAGGGGATGATGGGAAAGCTGACCCCTGCTACTGAGGCCTAAGCTATGACGTTCACAAGGCGTTCTTGACAATGACCCTCCGCTGCCCACAATCCTTCACTTCTTAGGTCTCTGGGGCCCTGAGCTTCAGAGTTAGAGTAAGAATGGCAAGGGAACTTTCACTGGGATTTTTTTTCTGAATAAGCACTATCTCATTTAAAATTCCAGAAGCTCCTAGGAGATCAGCTGTCCCCCATTTTATAGTGGAGGAATTGGAGGCTCAGAGAACACAAGAACCTACACAGAGAGGAAAGGGAAGAAGCCAAGAGGATGCAGAAGCAAGTCTCATCCCCTATAAAGTACCTCCAGACCCCTAGATCCACAGGCTTATTTGTAATGCAAATAACAATCCTACTACTATTACTGTTATACCTGATGCAAATAGCCAACTCATTGGAAAAGACCCTGATGCTGGGAAAGATTGAAGGCAGGAGAAGGGGATGACAGAGGACGAGATGGTTGGATGGCATCACCCATGCAATGGACATGAACTTGGGTAAACTCCGGGAGATGGTGAGGGACTGGGAAACCTGGCGTGCTGCAGTCCATGGGGTCACAAAAAAACTGGACACGACTTGGCGACTGAACAACAACAGTCGATCTTTCACTAGTACCTCTTATGATCAGGAGCAGCCCAGAGTATTTCAGGTATCAAAACCAATCTTCACAACCCCCTCTGAGGTAGATCCTATTGGTGTCCTCGCACAGAGGAGGAAACTGAGGCACAGAGAAGCTAATAACTTACCCAAGGTCACAAAGGAAGTGGGGGAGCCAGCGTGGAGTCCAGGAGATCTGATGCTAGAGTTCATACTCTCACGATGTTACCCCCGCCCCTTCAGAGAGTTGATTCTGGAGGACAAACCAGCTCAGTGACTCTGGGCAGACCCTTTGTCCAGGGGAGGAAAGTCAAGGTCTGGAGGAGGCCAGACCCCATAGAAGAAACAGATTAGCAGGAAAGGAAGCCAGGTATCCCGGATTGATAGGTAGTTTAGTGGGGATAGGAAGGGCCTCTCAGGACTGCCTCAGTTTCTCCAAGAAGAAGTGAGAGCTGGGCTGCAGGCAGGGCCGTGCATTAGGCCTCTGCTGGCTCCCCCAGGCCTGGACACCCCGCGTTCTGGTCCCAGATGTCAACACAGCAGAGCCCATTTCCAAGACTTGTGTCTCAGGAAACTGCTCACACTTCTGTTTCTCGGACTCCATGCTGTCAAACGCTCGGCTCAGGCACCAGGAGAAGTTTTGTCGAGTCCCAGCCCTTTTGAAAGGAATCCAAGGGGGCTCCAGATGGGGCAGAAAATGGCCTAAAGGAGCAGGGAGCCGTTTCCTCCCTTCTCCCGCACTCCTCCAGGCTGATGGGGGCCAGCCAGCAAAGAGGCTCGTCATGCGAGAAAGGTGGACTGTCATGTGGAATCGAGGGGACAATCGGGGCTGTGGGTGGCAGCGAACAAGGGCCGCTCTTGTTATTTCTCCCGATCACGGGAAAGGAGGCTGGTCCCGCCCGCTGGGAGCCAGGAGGGCAGAGGGGACGGTCAGCTCCACGCAGCAGCGCCTGGAGCAGGGCTCACAGGCCCTGGAAGGGCCTTCTTGTCTGGAAGGCCCTCCATTTCCAAATCCCCTCCACCCTGGGAGGCCTTCTGCAGTCAGGCTGTGAGTCCACAGGCAAGCCCTCCCCCTCTCTGGGCCTCAGTGTTCCTGACAGAAAATGGGACCTGATCACACCTGCCTCACGGGCCTGCTGGGAGAGGACGCCAAGCAAATGCACTGGGCAGGGGCTTCCAGCCTCGGCACCACTGACATTCGGGGCCTGAGAGCTCTTCGTTGTGGGGGCAATCCTGTGCACTGCAGGGTGTGTGGCAGCATCCCTAGATGCTGGCAGCATCTCCATCGAGCTGTGACAATCAAAAGTGTTTTCAGGCCTTGCTGAATGTCTCCTGGAGAGCAAAACACTTCGGAACTCTGTTTTAAAGGACTCCACAGAGCCCAGGACACAGGAGGTGCTTTAGCCATGAAGCCAGCCAGCATTTGTTGAGCCCTTTACATCATCACCTATTATCGTACCCATTTACAAATTAGGAACTTGAGCATAGAGAAGTTATGCAACTGGCCTATTTACGGATTAGGAACTTGAGCATAGAGAAGTTATGCAACTGGCCCGAGGTCACACAGCATATTAAAAAACCAGAATTTGCACCCAAGCACCCAAACCCAAGCTCCTACATATCATATTTGACAATTCATGTTAGTTCCTATCTTCAGAGCCCCCAACACCCAAAACCTCCAAACTCCCACTCCAGTGTCAGGATGACAGGTTTCTCCACTGGGAAGCCGTTCTTAATGTACTCCCTGCCCCTTTCCCCTTGCCTCCACTGAACCATGAAGGAATGTGGGCTTTCAATAAGGCAGACGTAGGCTTGAATGGCAGCCTGACTACTCGTTCAGTGACTGTGAGGTGCTAGGCAAGTGTCTTCATCTCTCTGAGCCTCAGGCTTCTAATCTGTAAAATGGGTCCATCCCCCTTGTGTCACATAGAGGCTAAAAGCACAGACTCTGGAGCTAGAATGCCAGGTCAGAATCCCAGCTGTGCCACTTCCAAACCATGGGAGCTAGGGCAAGTGACTGAACAATTCTGTTACTCAGTTTCCCCATCTGTGAATGTGGACAATAATAGCCCCTGTGCCACAGAGCCGGGCCAAGCATACATGAGCTAGCCTATCTCAAGTGCGTTGAACCATGCCTGACACTTCATAAATGCTAGAGAGGTGTTGGCTATGGCTCTCAAGGGGCCTCCTGGGGGACAGAGGAGAGCGTATGAATAAGGCATGTGGCCTGGGACATCAGCAACCTTGAATTCACATCCTGAACCCCCAGGGACTGGCACATTCCTGCTGGAGAGCTTAACGTGGCTGAAATCAAATCCCTCTCTCCAGTCCAGGCCAAGAGAGGGCTTCGCAGGAGAGGAAAGGAAAAGGAACTGGGCAGGGCAGCCACTGGGCTGCCAGCAGGGGCACGCTGGCCTCGCCAGCCTTTTTCCAATGTCTTAATTGAGCTGGGCATCACGGTTCTGCCCTGTGTATCAGTCCTGCTGACTCCCCTTGCCCCCAGCACAGGCTCCTTCCCATTGGCTGCCCCTCCCCTTGTGAATTTCAGGAACAAGTAGATAGAGTCACATGCCTAATACCCCTATTTTGCAGATAATAGCAATAGCCACAATTCTTTACAGAGTACCTATGTTGCATCAGGCACTTGCCAAGCCTTCTGAGCAGGTGGGTGTCGTTATGCCCATTTATCAGATGAGGAAGCTGAGGCTTGCCAGGATGGCATGGCCTTGTGCATCTCTCTTGTCCCTGGTGCATCTCAGCTGGAGAGAGCCGTTGGGGTGCACCTGTGACATTTGTTTCAGGTCCGGTCTAGCTAGGGTGCTCACTTTGTGTCCTCAAGGTCTGGGGGGGCGGTGTCTCACAATCCCGCTCATCAGTCCAGAGGGCACTGCCCAGCTGAGTCAGGTCAGGAAACACAATCTCGCTCCCCTTCGCCTCATCAGGAATTCTGTCGGTCTGTTTACACACCTGTCAGGATCTCCAGGAAAGTGGAAAGTTGGCTAGGCCTCAGAGGAGCGGTTCCAAGGCCAAGGGGTCTGTGTGGGCAATGGGTCAAACCTGGCGGGAGAGCATGGAGGGGACACAGATGAGGGTTCTGGGACCACCTGGCTGGGAGGGGTGGGAAGGTCCTTCCATGTGCCCTCTGGGCCTCAGTTTTCCCCGCTGAAAAAGGAAAGGGCTGCAAACACTGATTGCAGCTTAGATCTTCTACAAATTAGTAGCAGTCTAGGAGTTTAGCAAGTGCACGTGTTCAGAAATCAGAGCTACCTGGCTCAAATGCAAATTCATTCATTGGCTAGTTTACTGAGTACCTACTATGTGTCAGACTCTGTCCTAGGTGCTGGGGATGCTGAGGGAACTAGACAGACACAGGCCTTGCCCTTATATCACTCATAGTCTCGTGGAGGAGGCAGGCAGTGAACAAATAATGAACATTTTAGGTTGGAATGAATGCCATGAAGGAAATAAAACAGGACTCTGTTTTAGAGAGTGTTTTGTACAGTGAGGAGGGCAAGTGTTATTGAGAAGAGGTAATCAAGGAGGTCTTCTTGGAGGAGGTGCCTTTGGAGCTAAGACCTGAATGACCAGACAGATCCACGTGTGGAAGATCAGGGGCAAGAGCGTCCCAGGCAGCGAGAACAAGTGCAAAGGTCCTGAGGCAGGAACAAGTTTGGCAGGTTTAAAGAACCAAAGGAAGGCCTATAAGGCTGGACCACAAGTGAGAGAAGAGAAGAGTATGGGAGATTGTAACAACCATGTTTTCCAGTTTCTGAATGTGATGCTCTGGCATCTTGGGACCTTGCTAACACTGGAGGGTCTGCCCCTCCCAGGGCTAGCTCATTCCTAGAAATAGTAAACAACTCACCTGTGTGTCGGCTTTTCAAATGTAAACCAGACGATCCCAGACCCACACCCCCAACCATCTCCTTTCTTGGACTCTCTCACTCCAGGCCACTATCTGCCTGCCCTCATCACCCAGGGACAGGGACCAGACAACCAGGGACAGCCTCTCTGTCCCAGAGCCCACTGAAATCATTTGACTAACCAACTCTAAGCCTGCTTCCTCTGCCTTGCCCATTCCTTAAATACAATACATTGCCAGATAGTGACAAAGACCAGGAAGCAAAATAAGGCAGGGAAGAGAGTGTAAAGGAATTTTTATTTTCTATGTTAGAAAGGGTGGCCAGGGAAGGCCTTTGAGGAGGTTCATCTTTGAACTAAGATGAATGAAGTGTGGGAGCAAGGCTTGCAGACATCTGGGGGAAGAGCAGCTCATAACGGAAGGAACAGTAAGTGCAAAGGCCCCGCAGGCAGGTGTGCACGTGTTTAGCTGCTCAGTTGTGTCTGACTCTTAGTGACCCAGTGGACTGTAGCCTGTCTATGGGATTTTCCAGGCAAGAGTACTGGGGTGGGTTGCCATGACCTCCTCCAGGGGATCTTCCTGACCAAGGGATCAAACCTGAGTCTCTTGGGTCTCCTGCATTGGCAGGTGGATTCTTTACCACCGTGCCACCTGGGAAGCTGGTAAAGGCCCTGGGGTGAGAGCAATCTTGGGATATTTAAGGAACACCAAGAAGGCCAGGGTGGCTCTCTCAGAGGGAGAGAGGGGGCCAGCTTCTAGTAAGTAATCAATAAGTATGAGGTGTTCTTATCCTTTCTTGAGGGCTTACTATAATCTGAATAGAAATATGGGAGCTTGACATCTACTTCCCTTCACCCGTTATCCAGAAGGTAGGCTTCAGAGATTAAATGAAATGAACTAAAATGTGGAAGCCATGTAAAACAGCATGGGGCAGATGAGGAAAACACTTAGCAGTTATTACTGTTATCAATTCCCGCCCTGTTTTGACCCAGCATGGGAAGATTTCTGTATTCTAACTGAATTAAATCTCATAGTAGCCCTTTGGGGACCCGTGAGTCTTCCCCACTTCACAAGTGAGGAAAGCGAGGCTCAGAAATGGGACATCTCCCGCCCAAGCCCCTTATCGTACAGTTTGAGAGCTAAGACCCAAACCCAAGTCTTCCCAACTCCAAGGCCCATGCTCTTTCCATCCTCTTACTTCTGAGTCTCAGCTTCCTCATCTGCAAGATGGGAGAGTGAAAACATACTTTGAGGGCTGAATGAAAAAGTACGAAGTTATGATGCCAGCATATCATATGATTTCACTAGGCCCAAAGAATAACCAGGGGAGAAGGTGATACTATGGGCGTGTTACCACTGAAGAGACCGAGGCCCAGAGAAGTCAAACGACTTGCCTAAGGTCACAGACCAGGGATGTGGAATGAGAATCCAGTTCTGATTCCAAAGCCTCAAAACTGGGAAGGAAAGGCCCATTTTCTTGGTCATCCACCTGAACATACCCCACTCATGGAGATTAGGTGAATGCAAAACAGTGGGCCTCTGACTTCACAGGTGTAACTGCCACCCCAGAGCAAGACTGCTGCAAGCCAGACAACACCTTCGTGCAAACTGGGGAGAGGGGCTCTTCCTCAGTGGGCCCAGCACTGCACCGGGAGGCCAGGTTCGGCAGGTGGAGTGCGGGCGGGTTCGGTCTCATTTCGCCTCCTCACTTCTCTCTGTGTGCTGCACAGCCTTCACAATGCTCTGGAGCGTCCTGCCCAGAGGCTTTTATTCCCATTGTACATTACATAAAGAAACATGTTAGTCACGAACATCCAAGAACATGGCAATAATATAACATGATAAATACATGCATATAACAGGAGGGGGCTTTCAGTGTGCTGATATAAAGACTTGAGGGAGGCTAAAATTAGTGAAGTCAGATTATTTTGCCAACAAAGGTCTGTCTAGTCAACGCTATGTTTTTTCCAGTAGTCATGTATGGATGTGAGAGTTGGACCGGAAAGAAGGTTGAGCAGTGAAAAACTGATGCTTTTGAATTGTGGTGTTGGAGAAGACTCTTGAGAGTCCCTCAGACTGAAAGGAGATCCAACCAGTCCATCCTAAAGGAGATCAGTCCTGGGTGTTCATTGGAAGGACTGATGTTGAAGCTGAAACTCCAGTATTTTGGCCGCCTGATGCAAAGAGCCAACTCATTAGAAAAGACCCTGATGCTGGGAAAGATTGAGGGCAGGAGGAGAAGGAGACGACAGAGGCTGAGATGGTTGGATGGCATCACCAACTCGATGGACATGAGTTTGAGTAAACTCCAGGAGTTGGTGATGGACAGGGAAGCCTGGCGTGCTGCAGTCCATGGGGTCGCAAAAAGAGTCGATACGACTGAGCAACTGAACAACAACAAAAGATCTCCCGAGAAGCCAGACCTGCAGCCTGGGAGGAGGCCCTGCCCAGAGTCCCCCCACTCCTACATGCCTCCTCCCTCTCAAAGCATCCTTAGAAAGAGCCAGTGGAAGTACCCACTGGAAGCACTCTTGATGGCCAGATGGTCAGTCCAGCAAGATTTGCTTTTAGTAAGTTGGGAAAGAAGGTGAGATTCTCTGCAAATACATGGGGCTGGTGCTTATTTGCAAGCTTGATTTAATACTCTCCTCTGTCTCCCCTAGCCGCCCAAGGCCAGTCCTCTAACACCCAGCTCCCAGGATGGCCATTCTTAGAAAACTGTGAGGCAGTCCCTCTGGCAGGATCCTGACTTCCTCAGTCTCTGGCACTCTTTGGGGTAAGAGCCATGATCCCCGTGGCCCTGGAAATTGCAGCCACTGCATTCCAGAAGGGCATCCCACTCCTTTTCACCCCTGCTGACAGTGTTCCAAGCCAGGAAGACATAATGTAAGAATTGTTCCCATCCCCCGCCCCCAGCCCTGGCTCTACCCTTCAGATTAACCCCAGCCTCCCTGCAGCCTCCCTCACCAGTCGCCAGGGGACAGGTGCATGATAACCAACCGTTACAATCATACAGACTTCTGGAACATCAGAGCAGCGATGCTGGAGACCTTATCAAGCTGGAAAAGCAGGACCCAGTGAGGGGCAAATGACCAATGCCAAGGATCTCAAACTTCTTCCCTGATATCAACAATTTTGCAAAAGTTTTTGGGATATGAACCCTATAACAGGCATTGGTGGTTCCAGAATTTCTAGGTGAAAGAGGCTTAGAAGCAGCAGCCTAATGTTAGGGGTGAGGGTGGACACTGAGCACACTTGCCTTGAAGCTTCATTTGCACAGAAAGCACACTTTTTTATAGTGCCAGCCTTCGTCTGGAGAGGTTATCACAGGATTAAACTGGTTAAGATTATAGGAATTGCTTTGAAACTGTGTGCATAGCACACCCACTCTGTTTGCTTTATGCGTATGTCATAGACCAACAAAAACCACAAATTTCTCTGCTCACTATTCTCTAAGGATGCTTTTATTCGCCTTCTACATTAGATTAAGAAACATGTCAGTTATTAACATCCAAGAATATGATAATAATACAATGTGATAAACATATACATATAACATGGAGGAAGAGGGGGCTTTGAGTGTGCTGATAGAGACTTGAGGGAGGCTAAGATCTCCCAAGAAGCCAGAGCTGCCTCCTGGGAGGAGGCCCTGATTTATTAGCAAGTTTAAAAGGCAGTGAGATCTAGAGCCACACAGAGTCCCCACTGGGGATCCGGAGGGAATCAGGAGACATTCTCACTCAATTAGAACTAAAGAAAGAGTATAAAGCGAAGTGGTCAGACACAGACAATGCCTTCTGGCTTTGTACAGGTTGTGTGACCTTGGACAAGTCACCTAACCTTGCTGAGCTTCCATTTCTTCACCTGTTCCATGCTAATAGCAGTTGACTCCCTGGTAATGTGGATATTACATAGGACAACACCTGAGAAACTCAGCACAGAAGAGTGAAGCACAGTGAAACACCTTATCAATCAGACATGCGCTGTTACCTACCACACTGGGGGTCATATGGAAGTGGGTTCACTGTGAAGCTAATGAAGCTTTTAAAGGTTCAGAGCCACTCCCAAGCCATGTACTAAATTGTGTACTTGTAAATATGTATGCTTTTTCTTAAAGAAAGCCCCTCAATTAGTACAAGTTTCTGGCCCCATAACACTTGGACCTGCCCCTGGGTTCACTGCAGAGCGGAGCTTTCAGAACCCTCTGCAGAGGAGAGAGACCCTGCGTGTTTCATCACTTCTTCCCCAGAACTCCCCCTGGGACCCCCCAGACCCATCCTGCCTTCCACCAGTGATGCTTCACAAAGTGAGGCAACGTCTTTGCTCAGACCCTCACATCAAATGTCGGAAGCTAGCATGGCAATCCTCCACCTTATAGACAAGGAAAAGGAGACCCAAAGAGGAAAGGAGATTGGTGCAAGGTCCTGAAGTTAGCAAGTGGCCAGGCATGGGACGGCTTTTAAATAAGCAACCTAATCCTTACACCAGCATTTATTGTTTTTCCCTTGCATGTCAAGAAAGTCTAATTGCTAGGATAATTCCACACCGAAGAATTTGTCCTGGATCTTTCGACACCATCTTCTTAGTATCACTTCCTCACCCCTTCCTCCAGGCAGCCCTCTCTGAACACTTCTCCCCACTCCCCTGGTCTCACTAAATTATACCCTCTCTTTACTTCTATTTTTATGAACATTTAATGTTTCATTGATGGCAATTAATGAGTAATATCTTATTGTTGGATGGAGTTTGCTCAAACGCATCTCAATGGAGATGCGTTTGAGCAAACTCAGGGAGACAGTGAAGGACAAGGGGAGCTTGGTGGTCTGCAGTCCACAGGGTTGCAAAGAGTCGGACACGACTTAGCAACTGAAGAATATCTCATTGAGGGACAGTGAAACAACTTCTTGGAGGTAGAAGCCTTGTCTAACGAGCCTCACACCTAATCTTGATGCCCCGAATGTGCTGGGCACAGGTGAGGGACCCACCGGGGGACCTGCGGTACCATCTCCTTTTCCCACTGGTGATGAATTTTGTCATGACACTCCTGACCTCAATCAGCAGCCTTTGATCTTCTATGGATTACTTTCTTTGAGAGTCTAGAAACAACCTAGGTTCTGGATTCTGATAAGCCAGGGATTGATCCCACTCAGCTGCCTGTTGTGTGACTGTGAGCAAGACACTTCTCTCCCAGCCTCACTTTTCTCCTCTGGAAAATAAGGCAAATAACCCTCCCCACTCAGAGGGGCATTTTCAGTCTGGATTAAGTCAGATGCAGCACGTAGGCAAAGTTTAGCGCTGCACCTTGCCCCTGGTGGCTCAGATGGTAAAGAATCTGCCTGCACTGCAGGAAACGTGGGTTCGATCCCTGGGTTGGGAAGATCCCCTGGAGGAGGGCATGGCAACCCACTCCAGTATTCTTGCCTGGATAATTTCATGGACAGAGGAAGCTGGTGGGCTACAGTCCATGGAGTCGCAGAGTAGGACACGACTGTGCTCACACTTGCTCCCAGTAAGCATTTCTTAAATCTTGGCTGTCTCCATCATATATGGCACGTTGATAAAGACCAGCCAGTGCAGTCTTCGGCACTTACTGGGTACCAGGCTCAGTTCAAAGAGATTAACATATATTGCCTCTTTTTAATATTCACCACCGTCCAATGGATCCGTATGATCATTTTCCCAGTGTTTACAAATGAACAAGCTGAAGTTCAGAGAGGTTAAGCCCCAGATCACACAGCTTGCCATTCATTAAGCTTGAGCTTGCCAAGCATCAAGTTTCTTGTGATTATCAAGTGAAATGTTCAACACATCACCAAGCACACAGTCAGAGCTCGATAAAGAGGAATCATTCCTGCAGAAATGACAAGATCCAGAAGGCTAGTGGGACCCAGGGCTCCCAGGAGCAACCGCAGCTGGGAAAGGGGAATTGTGTTCACAGCAGTGCAAGGCAGGGAAAGCGAGGGAACGCAGCGGGTGGGGAGGTGGGGTCTGGTGAAATCTAGACTGGGACCTCTGTGGTATTCCGCCTCCGAGGCTCGGGAGGACAGGGTCCTGACTGTGGCGCGGCCGCCCAGGGCGGGCGGAATGGGGGGACCGCCCAGGAGAGGCGGCGTTACCTTGGGCGGGAGGGCGAAGACCACCGGCAGCAGCACGAGCGGTGTGAACAGCAGCACCAGCAACCGCCGCGCGCTCCACACCTTCTTGGCCACTGTCGCCAGCGCCGCCATCTGTGCGATCGCCCCGCGGAGCGGGCCAGCCCGGGACTGCCCGCGCCGGCCCCCGGCTCCGGGTTTATAGCCTGGGGGCAGGGTCTGGGGAGGGGACTGCGGTCGGGGACCCGCCCTCCCCACTACGCGCGCCTCCCGGAGGAAAAGGGTGGTGCCTGCTCCCCTGGGACTGGGCGAAAGAGGCCCGGAAAAGTTAGGAAAAGTTGGACCCAAGAACCAGGGAAGCGCACTCTAGCCCAGAAGACCGAGTAGCCGCCTGACTTTCCAGCTATGCGGCCCGAGGCTTCACGGTTCCGTACTTGCCTGTGAAAAGGGCCACACCAGACAATCTGAGGATTGAATCACTTACTAGCCTTAACTGGATTCGTACACCGCCTCTGCCGCATACTAGTTGCGTGGCCTTGACGTTGGCCTCTGGGGTGATGATAATATCAGTCGGAACTACAAAAGAGGTCTGTTGGGAGTTCTGGCAGTTGGTATTTATTTTTCTTCCGGTGTGAGTCAGTCATCTGTAGGTCGGAGCCTGTGTGTGTTTGTATCACTTGTTGAGTCTGACTCTTTGGGACCCCACAGACTATAGTCCGACCGTCAGGCTCTTCTGTCCATAGAATTCTCCAGGCAAGAATACTGGAGTGGGTAGCCGTTCCCTCCTCCAGGGGGTCTTCCCGACCCAGGGATTGAACCAGTGTCTCCTACTTTACAGGTTGCTTGGAGGAGTCTTTTTGTTCCTTCTGGATAAGTGCACGGAAGACAGTCCTGGGTTGTAGGGCAGTTGCGTCCTCGGTTTTTTTTTTTTTTTTTTAAGAAACTGCCAAACAATTTTCCAAACTGTTAGCACTATATTACATTTCTGCTGGCAATGGAGAAGTGAACCAGTTTCTCCATGTCCTTGCCAACACTGGACTTGTATTTTTTTTTTTTTTTTTTAAGAAACTGCCAAACAATTTTCCAAACTGTTAGCACTATATTACATTTCTGCTGGCAATGGAGAAGTGAACCAGTTTCTCCATGTCCTTGCCAACACTGGACTTGTATTTTTTTTTTTTTTTTTTAAGAAACTGCCAAACAATTTTCCAAACTGTTAGCACTATATTACATTTCTGCTGGCAATGGAGAAGTGAACCAGTTTCTCCATGTCCTTGCCAACACTGGACTTGTATTTTTTTTTTTTAACCACACTGATGGGAGTGTAGAGAAATCTTGTGGTTTTAATTTTCATTTTCTTAATGGCTAATGACGCTTAACATCTTTTCATGTGCTTATTTGTCATTCATATATCTTCTTTGGGGAAAACTATCTCTTCCTGTTGTTTGCCATTTTCTCACTGGACTGTTTTTTCTGCTGCTGAGTTTTGAGAGTGCCTTATATAGCCTAAATACTGGTCTTATGATAGATATGTTGTTTGCAAAATTTTTCTCCCAGTCTATAGCCTGGCTTTTCATCTTGCTAACAGACCTTTCACAGAGTAAACACTTGTAATTTTGGTGGAGTCAAAATGATGAAATTTTCCTTTTTTTGTATCATGCTTTTAACTCTTCGCATAGCCCTAGATCCTGTAGATTTTCTCAGATTTTTTTTGAGATGTTTGATAAGTTATAGTTTTATGTTTTATATTTAAGACCATGAGTTAATTTTTATATCAGGTACAAGGTTTAGGTTGAGGTTTTTATTTTATTTATTTTTGCCTATCATTGACCAATTGCTGCAGCGTCATTTGTTTAAAAAGTTATCTTTATTCCATTGAATTCCTTCTACACTTTTGTCAAAAATCAATCAGGCATATTTGGTGGATCTGTCTCTGGGTTCCCTATTCTGTTCCATTGATCTAATTGTCTATCCCTTTACCAATACAGGGTTTCCCCAATGGCTCAAGGGGAAAAGAATCCACCTGCAATGCAAGAGACACAGGAGACTCAGGTTTGATCCCTGGGTTGGGAAGATCCCCTGGAGGAGGAAATGGCAACCCACTCCAGTATTCTTGCCTGGGAAATTCCTTGGACAGAGGAGCCTGGACACGACTTAGTGACTAAACAACAACAACAACTGCAATTTTGAGCAAAGTAAATGGTATTCTATTTTTTTCAGGATCCATATGCTCACTGATAGTATATTGAAATAAAGTTGAATTTCGAATGTTTACCTTATACCCTAAATCTTGTTCAATTCATTTATTAGTTTTAGAAGTTTTTTGGTTTTTTTTTTTTTTTTTGGTCACATCTTTGAGACTTTCTATATAGACAATCATGTCATCTACAAATAAGAACTGGTTTATTTTTTCCTTTCTGTATGAAATAGGGCTATTTCAATTATCTACTTTATACTGAGTGCACTGTGGTAGTTTATGAGTTGGCCAGAAAGTTCTTTAGGGTTTTTCTGTAAGACGTCATGGAATTTTCTGAGGAGGTGTTCTATTTCTCGCAAATTGTTAAATGTTTGCATGTGGAGTTTTGAGTACTCCCTTTTGATGTCTGCAGGTTCTATAGTGATATCCTTGATTCCTTCATCCATTCCTGATTCATTCATTTGGTAACTTGCATCTTTTCTCTCTCTTTTTATCAGGCTTACTTGAGATTTTTAAATTTAATCCTCTTTTTAAAGAACTAATTCTGTGAGGTTGTTTTTTCTGTTTTCAGTTTCATTGATTTCAGGTCTTATATTTCTTTTTCCCATCCTTCTGCTCATTCTTCCTTTTCTAGGCCATTGAGGTGGGAGCTTAGATTATTGAGTTGAGATTTTTTTCCTCTTTTCAAAAGTATACATTTAATGATAAACATCCCACCTCTCTACACTGGTTTAGCTGTATCCTACAAATTTTATGTGATGTATTTTCATTCAACTCAATGCATTTTTTATTTTCCATTGCAATATCTTTTTTGACCCATGGATTATTCAGAAGTGAGGAATTAGTTTCTAAGTATTTGGAGATTTTCATATTATCTTTCTGTTCAGTTCAGTTCAGTCATTCAGTCGTGTCTGACTCTTCGTGACCCCATGGACCACAGCACACCAGGCCTTCCTATCTATCACCAACTCCCAGAGTCTGCTCAAACTCATATCCATTGAGTCGGTGATGCCATCCAACCATTTCATCCTTTCTTGTCCTCTTCTCCTCCTGCCTTCAATCTTTCCCTGCATCAGGGTCTTTTCAAATGAATCGGCTCTTTGCATCAGGTGGCCGAAGAATTGGAGTTTCAGCTTCATCATCAGTCCTTCCAATGAACACTCAGGACCGATCTCCCTGATGATGGACTGGTTGGATCACCTTACAGTCCAAGAGACTCTCAAGAGTCTTCTCCCAACAACACAGTTCAAAAGCATCAATTCTTCAGTGCTCAGTTTTCTTTATAGTCCAACTCACATCCATACACAACTACTGGAAAAACCATAGCCTTGACAAGATGGACCTTTGTTGGCAAAGTAATGTCTCTGCTTTTGAATATGCTGTCTAGGTTGGTCATAACTTTCCTTCCAAAGAGTAAGTGTCTCTTAATTTCATGGCTGCAGTCACCATCGCAGTGATTTTGGAGCCGCCAAAAATAAAGTCAGCCACTGTTTCCCCATCTATTTGCCATGAAATGATGGAACTGGATGCCATGATCTTAGTTTTCTGACTGTTGAGTTTTAAATCAACTTTTTCACTCTCCTCTTTCACTTCCATCAAGAGGTTCTTTAGTTCTTCTTCACTTTCTGCCATAAGGGTGGTGTCATCTGCATATCTGAGGTTATTGATATTTCTCCCGGCAATCTTGATTCCAGCTTGTGCTTCATCCAGCCCAGTGTTTCTCATGATGTACTCTGCATA
>NW_011494610.1:1078625-1084859 GCF_000754665.1 Bison bison bison
GGTATTCCCATCTCTTTCAGAATTTTCCACAGTTTATTGTGATCCACACAGTCAAAGGCTTTGGCATAGTCAATAAAGCAGAAGTAGATGTTTTTCTGGAACTCTCTTGTTTTTTCCATGATCCAGCAGATGTTGGCAATTTGATCTCTGGTTCCCCTGCTTTTTCTAAAACCGGCTTGAACATCTGGAAGTTCACAGTTCATGTATTGCTGAAGCCTGGCTTGGAGAATTTTGAGCATTACTTTACTAGCGTGTGAGATGAGTGCAATTGTGCGGTAGTCTGAGCATTCTTTGGCGTTGCCTTTCTTTGGGATTGGAATGAAAACTGACCTTTTCCAGTCCTGTGGCCACTGCTGAGTTTTCCAAATTTGCTGGCATATTGACTGCAGAACTTTCACAGCATCATCTTTTAGGAATTGAAATAGCTCAACTGGAATTCCATCACTTCTTTTAGCTTTGTTCGTAGTGATGTTTCCTAAGGTCCACTTGACTTCACATTCCAGGATGTCTGGCTCTAGGTGAGTGATCACACCATCGTGATTATCTGGGTCATGATGTGGTCCACTAGAGAAGGGAATGGCAAACCACTTCAGTATTCTTGCCTTGAGAACCCCATGAACAGTATGAAAAGGCAAAAAGATAAGACACTGAAAGATGAACTCCCCAGGTCAGTAGGTGCCCAATATGCTACTGGAGATCAGTGGAGAAATAACTCCAGAAAGAATGAAGAGACGGAGCCAAAGCAAAAACAACACCCAGTTGTGGATGTGACTGGTGATAGAAGCAAGGTCTGATGCTGTAAAGAGCAATATCGCATAGGAACCTGGAATGTTAGGTCCATGAATCAAGGCAAATTGGAAGTGGTCAAACAGGAGATGACAAGAGTGAACGTCGAATCAGCGAACTAAAATGGACTGGAATGGGTGAATTTAACTCAGATGACCATTATATCTACTACTGTGGGCAGGAATCCCTTAGAAGAAATGAAGTAGCCATCATAGTCAACAAAGGAGTCCAAAATGCAGTACTTGGATGCACTCTCAAAAATGACCAAATGATCTCTGATCATTTCCAAGGCAAACCATTCAATATCGCGGTAATCCAAGTCTATGCTCTGACCAGTAATGCTGAAGAAGCTGAAGTTGAACCGTTCTATGAAGAGCTACAAGACCTTTTAGAACTAACACCCAAAAAAGATGTCCTTTTCATTATAGGAGATTGGAATGCAAAAGTAGGAAGTCAAGAAACATCTGGAGTAACAGGCAAATTTGGCCTTGGAGTACAGAATAAAGCAGGGCAAAGGCTAATAGAGTTTTGCCAGGAGAACACACTCATCATAGCAAACACCCTCTTCCAACAACAGAAGAGAAGACTCTACACATGGACATCACCAGATGGCCAACACCGAAATCAGATTGATTATATTCTTTGCAGCCAAAGATGGAGAAGCTCTATACAGTCAGCAAAAACAAGACTGGGAGCTGACTGTGGCTCAGATCATGAACTCCTTATTGCCAAATTCAAACTTAAGTTGAACAAAGTACGGAAAACCACTAGACCATTCAGGTATGACCTAAATCAAATCCCTTATGATTATATAGTGGAAGTAGGAAATAGATTTAAGGGACTGGATCTGATAGAGTGCTTGATGAACTATGGACGGAAGTTCATGACATTGATGCTTTTGAACTGTGGTGTTGAAGAAGACTCTTGAGAGTCCCTTGGACTGCAAGGAGATCCAACCAGTCCATCCTAAAGGAGATCAGTCCTGGGTGTTCATTGGAAGCACTGATGTTGAAGTGGAAACTCCAATTCTTTGGCCACATGATGTGAAGAGCTGACTCACTGGAAAAGACCCTGATGCTGGGAAAGATTGAGGGCAGGAGGAGAAGGGGACAGAGGATGAGATGGTTGGATGGCATCACCAACTCAATGGACATGGGTTTGGGTGGACTCTGGGAGTTGGTGATGGACAGGGAGGCCTGGCGTGCTGTGGTTCACAGGGTCGCAAAGAGTCGGACATGACTGAATGACTGAACTGAAGTGAATTTTCAATATGCATATATCATTATATTTGAAATGAACTTCTTATAGACAACATACAGTTGGGTCAAGCTTTAAGAACACCTACTCTGCTTGGGTCTGTCTTTTAATTAGTGTTTTTAGGCCATTTACACTTAACATAATCATGATATATTAGGGCTTAAATCTGCCACTCTGTTTTCTATATGTTCTCTATTTCTCTATCTCTATCTTTCTTATTTCTCTATTTCTTATTTCCTTTGCCTTTCAGTGGATTATTTGAAAATTTTTTAGAATTCCATTTTGATTTTTAGTGCATTTATTAGTATAGGTTGTTTAGTGTTCATTCTAGGTATTACATTGTATATACATAACTTAGCACAGACTCAGTTCAGTTCAGTCACTCAGTCGTGTCTGACTCTTTGTGACCCCATGGACCGCAGCACACCAGGCCTCCCTGTCCATAACCAACTCCCGGAGTTTACTCAAATCCATGTCCATTGAATCGGTGATGCCATCCAACCATCCTATCCTCTGTCGTCCCCTTCTCCTCCTGCCTCCAATCTTTCCCAGCATCAGGGTCTTTTCCAATGAGTCAGTTCTTTGCATCAGGCAGCCAAAGTTTTGGAGTTTCAGCTTCAGCATCAGTCTTTCCAATGAATATTCAGGACATGAACAGTATGAAAAGGCAAAAAGAATCATATCAGGCAATGCCATAATTTTGGCTTCAACCATTAAACAGAACTTAGAAAAGCCAAGAAGAAAAAGAGCTTATTGCAGTTACCTATATTTTTTGTTTGCTGTGTACTTTCTTCCTTCCTGATATTCAAATATTCCTTTGTTTATAATTTCATTTTGGTTTTGAGAACTTTTAGTCATTCTTTTAGAGTACGCAACAAACCCTCTTAGTTTTTCTTCATCTGAGAAGCTTGTGACTTCCCCCTTATTCCTAAAGAATATTTTCACTGGTTATAGGATTTTGAATTGACAGCTCTTTTCTTTCAGCACTTGAAAAATGTTATGCCCCTTTTTTCTGGACTTCATGAATGTTGGTGAGAAATTTGCTGTCATCTGAATTGTTTTTCCTCTAGAGGTAAGATGTCATTTCTCTCTCACTGCTTTCAAGATATGTCTTTAGTTTTCAGAAGTTTGACTTCTGAAGAGTCGAACTTCTATGCATTGGTGTAAGTTTCTTTTGGACTTCCCTGGTAGTTCAGACAGTAAAGAATCCACTTGGGATGTGGGAGACCTGGGTTCTATTCCTGGGTTGGGAAGATCCCCTGGAGGAGGGCCTAGCCGTCCAGTATTTTTGCCTAGCAAAAAGTTTCTCTCAGTTATCTTGTCTGGCGTTAACTCAGCCTCTGGACTCTGTAGGTTTATTCTTTTACCAAATTTGAGAAGTTTTCAGCTATTATCTCTTTGAATACTTTTATACTCCTTCCTGTTTTTTCTCTCTTTTCAAAACTCCAATGACACAGATGTTAGACTGTTTGTTACAATCCCACAGATTCTTAAGGCTCTGTTCATTTTCAGTCTATTTTCTCTCTGCTGTTCAGATAATGTAATTTCTATAGTTCTATCTATGAATTTTTTTAAAGCATGATTTTCTAAAAATATGAATAAGAATTAAAATAAACTCCATGGGATAAGGACTTCTGTAACTGATCTTGGTGTAAAAGTATTCATAAGTTTCATCCACAATGAATTTGTATCTACTTTCTCTACTGTTTAATATGCTTGAACCATTCAAAAGAATCAGATTTACTGACATTTATAGTTGCAGTTTATTTTGTTCAAGAGAATTTAATAAAATTAGTGATCTATGTCAAATGTGCAAGGGATATTGACTTTCTTATTTATTAATGAATAACAGCCAGCATTCACTGGTACTTACTCTGTGCCAGGCCCTATTCTAAAAGATTTATATGATTTAACTCACTAAACACAAAATGACTTTATGTGATAGATCCTAATATATTCCCATTTTGCAGAGGAGGAAACTGAGGTACAGAGAGCTTAAGCAACTTATCAAACAACACACGGCTATTAAGGGGGACTCAAATTCCAGTAGTCTCCATGCCTAACCACAACATAGTCATGACTCACAGTGTATGTTTTATTAGCTATGTTTCATCATATGTGTTCACTAGATATGAGATATGTGACTTTTACACTGAACACTAAAGTAAAATAGCACCCAATCCCCTCAAATATTGTAAGACCTGTCCACAATTTGGGTAATTCAGTCATGAAGTGGTTTCCCAGTACTCAGTACCATCAGGTAACAAGGACCACCGACACTCTTATAACCTAAAATCTAACACAGTGGTTCTCAACCCTGGCTGCAGCGTGAATCACCTGGGAAACTTAAAATGCTGATGCCAGGCCCTGCCCTTAGAGACTCTGACTTAATTGTCTGGGATGTGGCCTGAACATCGGAATTTTTAAGAGCTCCCAGCAGATTCTAATATGCAATTAGGGTTGAGAGTCACTTTTGGAACAACTCCACTGCTTTCCAACTCCCCACATCCCTAAAAGCTAGTCCATCTTTGGTCAGATTCTGGTAGAATCATTTCCCTGATGCAAAATCTCAGTTGGCATCTATCACTTCACATCTAGAGACTTCAATCCAGTTCTCATGGCCCTCCTAAAAGAAAGAAAGTCAAGTCACTCACTCGTGTCTGACTCTTTGTGATCCCATGGACTGTAGCCTGCCAGGCTCCTCCATACATGGCACTTTCCAGGCAAGAATACTGAAGTGGGTTGCCATTTCTTTCTCCAGGGGATCTTCCCGACCCAGGGATCGACCCCAGGTCTTCTTCATTGCAGGTAGACTCTTTACCATCTGAGCCACCAGGGAATCAGGTATGGCTCACCAAGGAATGGCCCTCTTGAGTTCTACCGAATTTTGCATCTTTACATCTCTAGGGCCCAGGCATGGTCTGTGGTAGACATTCTGGTAATGTTTACTAAATTAATATTTGGATACCAGACTTGGTTTTCCTCATCAGCAAACTTGGCATCCAAGCCTTTCATTATTCCTTTTATTCAAGAAATATTGACTACATGGCAACTATATACTAGGCTATGAATACAACAATGAATAAGACCAAAATTTTTAAATCTCTGCATATACGGAACTTATATTTGGTTGAGGGGAGGGGAGGTGGAGTTGGAGGGGACACTTAATAAACAAATGAGTAGAACATATGATAGCAGAAAGAAGAGGAGACAACCAGGGCTACGGAGGAAAACGAAGCAGGAGACAGAGATGGAGAGTGATGGAGTGGGGTGCCATTTTGGATAAGGTGGTCAGGGAAGCCCTGGATGATTAGGTGACCAAGTGCCCTAAGTTAAGCAGAGAACCAAGGAAAGTGAGCAAGTGGGACCGTCTGGGTATGTGAAGGAAGGATTCCAAGAGGAAGGAAAAACGGAGAGCAATGGCTCCAAGGCAGGAGCAAGGAAGACCTGGCTTAGAGCCATCAGGGAACTGGGGTGCAGAGCCAGTGACAAGACCACACAGCATCTTGAAAGGCTGAATGAGGACTTTGCATTCTACACTGAATGACAAGGGGAGCCATTGCAGGGACTTAAGCAGAGTAACCGATTCTGCTTTCATTATGTTAATAACAGATTTATTTGGATATAACTGACATAGCATACAATCCACCCATTTAAAGCCAACAGGTCAATAGGTTTTAATATACTCACAAAAGTGTGCAATCATTACTACAACCGATTTTAGAACTTTCTCATCATCCTAAAAAGAAACCCCATACCCATTAATACTCTCAATTGCCCCCCAACCTCCAAAGCCCTAGATAACCATAACCACTGATCTACTTACTTTCTGTCTCTCTAGATTTGCCTGTTCTGGATATTTCGCATAAATGGAATCATACAATATGAGGTTCTTTGTGTCTGACTTCTTTCACTTAGCATGATTTCATTCAAGGTTCTCCCACATTGTAGCATGCATCAGTACTTCTCTCCTTTTGCAACCAAATAATGTTCTGTTTAATGAATATACCACATTTTATTTATCCATGCATCACCTGATAGATACTTTGGGGCTATTATGAATAACACTGCTATGAACATTTGTGTACAGGTTTTTATGTGGATCTGTCTTCAGATCTCTGAAGATGAGACAGAAAGGAGCTGTTGTTGAGACCAAATGAGGTGGTGGAATATTTCTCAACACGACAGAGG